>NC_071270.1:345000-462500 GCF_023375685.1 Ictalurus furcatus
CCATAAACTGACATAATCTGACGTGAGGTTTGACGGTGGGATCTGCGCTGGACTAGTCGCATTTCTAGCCGTCGCTCACTGCAGCATTTTGACAACGTGCCTGAAACAGGAGGACGTGAATAATGCATGAGGACGTATAACGCCATTAACTTTTACTTATTCAACTTTTAGCTAGACAGCATGAAATTATACAGTTTAATGTAGCTTTGCAAAAGTATTTATCATCTGCAGGTGGGACCGCTCGCTGCTTCTTCTCTTTTTTTATTATCATTCTGCCTTTCTTTGTTGTGCTAAATGGATCCGAAAAAGGTCAATGTATTTGGCATATTTCAATTGCAAATTTGATTCGTCACCCAGCACAGTAAGTGGGCTTACAGTGCCGCGCTGTTTTATGAAGAGCGCGGTGTAGAGGTGGATGTTCTTTACAATGTATTAGTCATATATTTTCATTTCATAGACGGTGCACTGAGAGGAAGATTGCATTCATTTCCAGGTAAACTTGAAAATAATGAAACATAGACGCTCGTAAAAGGCAACTATCCAGAGTGCATTAGTGGCCTTAACCACTGAATCTACTTAACAGGAACGCGTCAGTAATAATGACCTGCAACACACACAAACTAGCAGTAATTAATGACAATTACACGCCTATGCAGTCTCTCTACTTCATGTTGTTAAACATAATTACTCTCCTTAATGAAACATGAGACACATGAATACATGTCCTCGGTGATCTTTGTCACTTCGTCCACAACATGAAATTAAGTACGTTATATTATCATGCCATATTATTTATATATATATATATATATATATATATATATATATATATATATATATATATATATATATATATATATATATATATATATTTCAGCTTTTATTTATTAAATAAGCTGTTTTTAAAAATGTGTTTATTCTTAGTCTTAGCTTATGCGTCTCTGTGAATTACTATAGCAACAAGAACTTTAATAGGTGATCGAGCGAACTGCCGGAACTACAGTCAGAGCTGCTGGTATAGAAACTGAATCAACGTCTGACCAATCAGAATCAAGCATTCAACGTGACTGATGCATAAATGGAATTGAAAATCAGCAGGCTTCGTTGCCGGTGGATTTGATTAGACAGGTTCCAGCGAGTAAACTTGATCTGGAGAGATGTGGCGAATCTCCTCAAAGCAAACGTTCAGTTCACCTTATGCAAATATGTCCTAATTTGAACGTGATGATGACACCACCATGTCAGGTGTCAGGATGACATAACCGTGCGCTTTAATTGCTCTCCTGCATTCTCAGCTTTCTCTGCTAATGGCTGTATATTTTCAAGGATGATTTACAATTAGATCGCGTTCTGACAGGCCAGTCCCCAGCCGAGGGCCGAGTGAAAAACGTTATCAAAAGCGCCATTATGTCTGGAGGATCCCACTGCGCTTCAATCGGACAGACACGTGTTCTCTGCAAACAGTGCAGTGTCATTAGCATCGCGCGTCTCCCAGTGTGAGAGGAATAATAACAGTAGCACTCGCTCAGGTGACACTGTCGCTCGCTGCCGTTTTTGACATAAACAAACAGCATTTCACGTCATGCAGAGAGAGAGAGAGGCTGAAGAGATTGTCTAATGGCTACCGGGGAATTACTTGAGTGCCTGTATTGAGGAAAATGTACGTGTAGGATGATAACTGCTGCTTTTTCGCCGGTATGCTTCAGGATCAGGCACGTTTTATTAATAATACTGATGGAGAAAAGTGTACTGTATTTATGTTTATAGTGGTTTGTGTGTAGGACATTATAGGCATTTTCTACACAATTTAAAACATAAATGCAAAGCTTGATCATGCTGTTGCACGGGATTATTGTAAATGTTGAAATGTATGCATTCTAGTCTTCTGTACTGAACAACTGGATTTTAGTATTAAATCAATGCAGCATTATTTTAGGTTTCAATGGATATAAATGCTTAAAAGGCAGAAAAAACATGTCTTTATATTTATATGATGGGGGATTTAAATTAACTGGTAAAAAGGAGCAGTATGTGATGTACATGTGGCAGCAACTAAAAGATGTACAGGAAAATTGGAGTCAAAAAGTGGAACCAAGATGAACCTCTACCAAAATGATGGAAAGGTCAAAGTGTGGAGAAAGAAAGGATCTGCTCATGATCCAGAACATACGAGCTCATCATCATGAAACATGGTGGAGGTAGCGTCATGGCTTGGGCTTGCATGGCTGCTTCTGGAACATTCTCACTAATCTTTATTGATGATGAACTCATGATGATAGCAGCAGAAAGAATTCAGAAGTCTACAGAAACAATCCGTCTTCCAATGTTTCTGTCATCAGCTGTTTCGTTTCCCGACCCACTCGGCGTTTGTTGCTCTGTACACCAGCGGTTTCTTTCTTTTTCAGGACATTCCAAATTGTTGTATTTTCTATGTTTAATGTTTGTGCAATGCCTCGGATTGATTTCCCCTCTTTTCTCAACTTCATAATGGCTTGCTTTTCTCCCATAGACAGCTCTCTGATCCTCATGTTGGTTTATCCTTTTTTAACAAATGTAGGTGAAACTGAAGGCTAAAACCAAGAGTAGATTTTCAGAGCTATTTATTGTTTAAACAATCCCTCTAACAGGACACACCTGGGCAACAAGAAACACCTGTCAGTCACATGTTCCAAAATTTTTGCTCAGGTACAAATTGGGTGGTCTGAGACAAAATGTGCTGTGTTCTGCGTCATTCACACATTTAAACTCAGCAAAAAAAAGAGAAATGTTCCTTTTTCATGGATCATTTTGTAAAATCCAAATCATCTTTATAGACCTTTATTGGAAAGGGTTTAAACAATTATTGCACATGCAGCTGTGGAACAGTCCTTAAGACACGAACAGTTTACAGGTGGAAGGTGATTTAGGACACTAAAGAGACACTAAAAACACCTTTCTACTGACTGTGAAAAACACCAGGAGAAAGATGTCTAGGGTTCCTGCTCACCTGCGTGAACATGCCATAGACCTGCTGCAGGAGACATGAGGACTGCAGATGTGTTCAGAGCAATAAACTGTGATGTGTGTAATGTAAGACACAGAAGACAGTGCTACACGGAGACAGGAAGGACAGCTGATCGTCCTCGCAGTGGAACATCACATGTAAACGTGTGTCCCTCAGACGTGATGGAGAACTTGCAGATGTCTTGGTGGAAGAGTGGAGGAACATCTCACAGCTAGAACTGACCGATCTGGTGCAGTCCGTGAGGATGAGATGCTCTGTAGAACTTAAAGCAGCTGGAGGAGACACCACCTACTGACTGTTCCTTCTGATATCCACCTCCACTTTATTCAGGGACTCATTACTCCATTTCTGTTCCTCAAACATCTGGAACTTCTTCAGGTTACGTCTCAGTCCTCGAATCTTTTTATGTTCATACAAATATTTACACGTTAAGAAATTTACAGTCAATAAAAGCACTTGAATGCGAGAGGACGTTTTTTTTTGTTTTGTTTTTTTTTTTGCTGAGTTTATATATAAAATCCAGGAAACCTGAATGAAAGCATTTATCTAATGAATCGGTCTCAACTAGAGAGGTGTGTGTGACCTTTTTGATTTTTATTGATTTTGTTCGTACCTGCCCACAATATTTCCACAAATACAGTATAAAGAAACCAGTAGTTTTATGAAATATTTCACTAAAGTAGGCAGGTCAGAATATGAAGACACGACATGAAATGATTATAAAATGAACTGTTTAAGCCTGTGCTATGATGTCCCAAAAATATTCCACGTATCAGCGGATCAGGTGTTTTCGGGGGCGGGGCAAATCAGACATTTCACTTTATTTCTCGGGAGAAATGAACACATCTCAGCACCTCCTCTTAGTATATTACAAATGCTGAATTATATTATATTATAGTATTTTCCTGACTTCAGGCAAATGCTTAACGTCCCCTCTCATTTCTTCACCCGGGTCTTGCGTACGCAAACTATTTACATGATCACACAGTGAAAATGTACGACTTCTCCCAAGTTCACATTCACTGCACCTGTCTGGATTATATAATCAGTAGATTTAAGAAAATGGAATGAATTGAGTTGGATATCATACTTGTAAATGTGACTGGAACACAAACACTTTTCTTTCCTCGAGGCTCACACATCATCCAGCTCCCACAAAAAGGACGCATGAAAATACAGATAACACATTTGCTGAAGATTCTCTCAGCCAGCTGCTTATCTCTTCCAGTGAGTTACTGATGTGAAATCTGCAAGGGAAATCGAATCATATATTATTAGAAAAATGTATGTGGCACGCTCGGATTTTAAAGGGAAGCAGGAGCCGAATAGATTTCACAGCAGCACGCTTGGCCACACCTCTTGATAATGTGATATTTTAACACCGCCTCTGTTTAAACACAAAAACTCCGTTCTTTGTTTGGTTACATCATAAAATAGGTCTCACAGTCATTCTATGAAAATGCAAGGTTGCCATTATATACTCAATTGTTTGTACATTTCCCCCCTGAATTTGAATGAATGACTCAAACTGACTGACTGACATACACACTGACTCACTCACTACCTCACAGACTGACTCACTAACTCACTGACTGACTGATGCAGAGACTGACTCGCTCACTGACTCACTCACTCACTGACACACTGACTAACTGATGCAGAGACCGACTCACTCACTGACTCGCTCACTGACCGACTCTCTACTTTCATAAGCGATTAATCGGCCGACTATTTCCCCCGATTAATCGATTGATCGGATGGCGGGGGGCTTTCAGTACGGTTTTTTTCATTTATTTAAAATAAAATCCACAAACTGAGTGCTACAAATATAAACTAAACACTAACACATTAACTGTTTGTACAAGGGCACACTTTTTTCCGCGGTCATGTGACGATTACGCCTCCGTCTGATGGAGACTGAGGTCATGTTGGGAATAAAAGTTAACGCTGACAGAAAGTAAACTGAAGAAATTCATTTCCGTTGACTCCGGGTATCTGCTAAAGCTAGTGGACTAGGAAACAGTGTATACTTCCAGTTAGTTCCAGAAGGTCGTGGGTTCAAGCTGGCACTGTTGGGCCCTTGAGCAAGGCCCTTAACCCTCTCTGGTCCAGGGGGCGCTGTATCATGGCTGACCCTGCGCTCTGACCCCAACTTCCTGACAGTCTGGGATATGCGAAGAAAAGAATTTCACCCTGCTGTAATGTATACGTGACCAATAACGACTCATTAGAGTACGTAGTGCATAGTGTAAGTGTATGGTACGTGATTTGGGACACGACGTTAGTATTCACTCTCCGAAGCGTGTTTTCAGGTCAGAAGTAACGTGATGAGTCAGTGTACCCCGTGCCGTGCGCAGACCAACTAATCGTTTATGAGATTCGTTGTCAGTGATTTTCATAATGGATTATTATGGATTGTTTGTTGCAGATCCAGAAACAATGAAAGAAATAGTGGGGAGAAAAAAAAGGAAAGAAATGCCAGCACTGATGTGATGAATTGGTCTGGAATGGAGATGTGTGTGGGACGTGTGTTTATTTGTTTTTTAAAATCCCACTCGCACACTCGTTATTTATTTTGTCCCCACAATATTTCATAATAACTTCATAATTTCAACTAAGAATGGAGAAACATCTGCTGTAAATGCAACATGCAGCATGAATGAACACGGTGTTTGTTTGTCCCGTGAGCTTCGCACTCGCTCGTATTACAGTCTCTGAAGGCTTTGCTCACACCTGCATGAAAGTAGGAACTTCCTGCTTGGGCGACATCCTGTGGGATCCCCGCTAGTCTCAGCAATGAAACTTGTTTTCAAAAAACATACACAATACATTATCTGTTCATTCTGAAAATAAGCTAATTTATTCATATAGGGTCACATCCCAAACATATCTGAATAAGCCGGAGTTCCTTGCTGTCATCCTAGAATATATTACGGACAGTCTCTGGGACACTATAGTGTTCAGTGATGTATTCTAAGTTCTACAAGCGTTGCAGAATATCAATGAATCCGGTTCAGCTTCAGTTCACACACTGTAATCATGTTTTCAGCAGCCTCCATGTGCCAATGCACCAGTTCCCCATTAAACTCCCAATGGTTTTTATTAGCAAAGTACAGTGGAAGAAAAACCCAAACCACTGTATTAAATGAGAAATAAGAAAATGAGGCCATATTTTCATCGCAGAGTCCCACGAAAGCTTGCTCATAAATAGCCCAATATTTCTACATATCCCTCAGAGATCATTAACTGAATATGGGCTTCATGCTTTATCTTGCAGACTGAAATGCAGCAGAAGATCAGCATGCGCGCTCCTCACAGCTGTTTTAATGATGTATACTGAACAATACTGTAGCGCCTAGAGGAACTGTGACAGGAAGTGGCTGTGATTTGTTTGGGCTACAGATTGAGTGTGCCGAGTGTCATTAAGTGAGCCGTGGAGATAAGCGAGCCTGTCTGCTCACACACACACACACACACACACACACACACACAGACAGACGGACAGACAGATGTGGTATAATGTGTCATAGGCTTCCACACACACACACACACACACACAGACAGACAGACAGACAGACGGACAGACAGACGGACAGATGTGGTATAATGTGTCATAGGCTTCCACACACACACATTTGTCCGTCACACACACTAAAACCTCTTCCTTATTATTTAAAAACCCCCACGAAATCAGAATTGCAATTTTCCCATGTTGGAATATCCTTCCCGCCCCACGTTATCTCCACTGCCATATCACCCACAGGATACACCGCCAAGCTCCAGTTCACCTCCTCCTCCTCCCAGCAGATGCCATTATCTCCAAACCCGTCCGTGGCATCACGCGTCCATCTTTAATGCCATTGGGCAGATCCTCAGACCAGAGATACGCCTGAAACGCCAGAGCATCATTCAGATGCAGGACGGGACGGAGTTATCAGCAATCTGCTCCAAATTCTCACGTAGAGGACGAGGCCGTGGATCTGTGACAGAGATCCACTTCTGTTGTTGTTGTTTTTTTTTTGCGCCTGCACCAGTTTAATTTGCAGGATTTATGAAGTAGCGTGCCATGGTATGAGGCATGAACATGAGAGCTTTTTAAAGAGTTCTGGTTCGGAAGGGAAAATTGAAATGCAAACACACGCACTTGGTGGTGACAGCTGTGACCCCGGCAAATCAATTCCCGTCGAAGGTAAAAACACACCAGAGAAAATACACACCTAATGCCGGAGCTCAACTTTTAAGCGTACTCTTCATTTTCGAGATGAAGAAGCCTCATCGTTATTACACTATTGTTTAAGAGCGTATGTACACGATATATACGCTCTGATTTGTGTCATAACACTCGTATTCTACTTCAGTATTTACACACATCGCTTTTTATTTAAAAAAAAACAAACAAACATTTTTCATCCACTTGCCACATGCTGCTTTCCCGTGCGAGTCGTTTTGGTCGAAAGCCGTTCATCTCTATTGACGTGTCGGTGTAGTTTCTTTACGGATAACGCTTTTCTACGTCACCCACAATGCTAACGTATACGAATTCCTGCTCTCGGTGGGGCCAGTAGCCCTGGCTTTATTTATCTCTATCTAAGGAGAGCGATGCGGCAGTGCTTTAGTCCTCCCAACTTTCTCACCTCCATGTCTGTCGACTCTGCTCAACTTTAACGCTAAACCCGACGCCATCGCGCCCGTCGTCTCGTAGACTGCACGCCGAATCTCTGCTGGAACT
The DNA here is from genome assembly GCF_023375685.1 of Ictalurus furcatus. Classification (NCBI taxonomy): domain Eukaryota; kingdom Metazoa; phylum Chordata; class Actinopteri; order Siluriformes; family Ictaluridae; genus Ictalurus; species Ictalurus furcatus. The sequence continues at coordinate 352,734 of NC_071270.1, forward strand.
CGGCGCAACGCTGTCTCGGCCCGTCACAATAACTACACGTGATAAGCGATATTATTGTCCATTTTAAGACCATTTTACGCCACTGATATAACGATAATATAACAGCATAATAATGCAACTTCACCCTTTCAAACAGCAACGAACTTCTAATTCTTAAGAATATTCAGACGCTGGAATACAATATTGTGAATTCTTTACGCTTTAGTTATTCATCGTCCGTGTTTGAGGAAAGAGCGTATTCACGACGTGACCTACTATTCGGTGTACGGTGTGTACGTCTGATTAACCTCATACGTGTATAGCATGCGTTCGGGCGAGTTATTTAACCTGCTTGTAAAGCGCTTCAGTGTACCACTGTTCATTCACTGTTCAGCTTCAGCGGTCCGTCCCCGACAGTATCGACTACTTACGACTGGATTATTTGAAACACTAGAGCTATTCTTCCTAGATTTTTCTTCTTCAAAAACCATTCTTAGTGCAGTGTTAATGTTAATAACTTGCGTGTCATTTTTTTAAATTCAAATCGGTGCTAGTGCTACACACCTTAAATTCAAGTGCACAGTTTTTGCATTCTAGAACGCTGAGCCCGGCATTTGCACCAAAATCAGCACTAGTACTTCTACACCGGCTCTCGTTAAGATGAACCTGAACGCCAGTGGGAAATGGTGAGAGCTTGTGAGTTATCCTTTATATTTGAGATTATTGTTGAAATTTACTCTTGTATTAAACACCGCTGTAACTGTGTTAGTAATGTGACAAGGTGGATTTTTTTTTTTAAGATCTCCAAAGTAACAAGGATATTTCTAGTATTCAGCTGTAAAGATTGTATACATGATTTATTTAGTGCTATTTTTAATTGGACAAGGAGATCAATGCCTAAGAGCAGCATGCCATTTGGAAACACATCAATCAGAACGGAGAAAAAAAAAAAAAGTGAAGGTATGAGAGAAGCTAACAGACTGAGTGCTGACTTTATTCTCTGCATTTCCATTTTATCAGGTTCATCTAGCGTATATTTGTAAGCATGCAGTTCTAGTCCATCTGTTGCTATGCACGGCTGAGCAGCCGCTCTGTACCCTGTCCATCAGAGGAACGGTGCGACCACAGAAGCACTGCTGACTAGATAGTATTTGGGTGGTGGACTTTTCTCAGCAGTGACAATGACATAGTAGAGTGTGTGTGTGTGTGTGTGTGTGAGAGAGAGAGAATAGCACAGCAGTGTTGCTGGGAATTATAAATCCCTCCATGTCACTAGGTTGAGAAACAGTCTAGCAATCAAATATCTCCAGCTAACAGCATCAAGGACGATTTATACATGCCGTGCGTGGAAAGTAGGAGCTACGGTCTCCAACTCTGCAGTTCAAGTCACCAGACAAGCGCACACTGTCCTGTGAATCTACAGATAACACAGAAAGACAGACAGAAGTCTGAGTTTTGTGTTTTTTTGGGAGGGAAACATGTAAATATCTTGTGTAGCTTCTGAAGGGCGGTACTAAATGGAAAAAAAAATAAAAAAATCTTTGAACAAAATAATAATTTACACAAACACAATTACAAACACAATACAGGTTGATAAAAAAAAACCCCAAAACAAACAAACAAACAAAAAAAAAAACCTGTTAAATATAGGTGTGCAACAATTATGAGGTACTTTTCCATATGGCTACCTCTCTGTGTGCTCCAGAACCACCTCTGGTGTTTATTGCCAAAAAGCTCTATTCTGGTTTCATCTGACCATAGAACCCGATCCCATTTGAAGTTCCAGTAGTGTCTGCACACTGAAGACGCTCGAGTTTGTTTTTGGATGAGAGTAGAGGCTTTTTTCTTCAAACCCTTCCAAACAGCTTGTGGTGATGTAGGTGACTTCAGATTGTAGTTTTGGAGACTTTCTGACCCCAAGACACAACTAACTTCTGCAGTTCTCCAGCTGTGATCCTTGGAGATGTTTTATCCACTCGAACCGTCCTCTTCACAGTGCGTTGAGACGATATAGACACACGTCCAATTCCAGGTCGATTCATAGCATTTCCAGTTGACTGGAACTTCTTAATTATTGCCCTGATGGTGGAAATGGGCATTTTCAATGCTTGTGCTATTTTCTTATAGCCACGCCCCATTGTGTGGAGCTCAACAACCTTTTGCCGCACATCACAGCTATATTCCTCGCTCTTACCCGTTGTAAAGATTAAAATGTTAAACAATAAAGACAATTTTTTTTACAGCCTTCTTTGCTCATGTTTACCAAGGGTGCCAATATTAATGGAGGGCAGTGTATGTATATTGTCTTATGACCTCAACTGTACAATTTCTGTCCAAAATGTTGACTCAATGTTTAAAGTTCACTATAGTAGAACAGTACCAGTAGCCACTCAGGCCTGTAACTGTAAAAGTGTGCTTACAATAGCTTTTTTAATACGCCCACGTTATTACCCATGTTATTACCCCCCCCTCCCCCCCACGCCGCACCTACAACATCCCGAGGTGGGAAACGATTTTATTACAAATTACCAAATTACCACTTACCAGGCACTACGAATGCAGCATAAGAAACATGATTGAATATTTTTGAAAACCAGTGGTTCAAAAGAGAAACAAGAATTTAATGTGTTGCTGTTATTGATCCTATTTACAGAGCTGCTGAGGTGACATGGTGGTTCATTTTTTAACAAGTTGTGGCTAATTAATATATCGAGGCTAAAACGTGAGTTTCTCAAGATCTGCTCTATATTATGGCCAGAAAATACTTCTCATGGCAATTATTGTTTTTTAAAATGAGTTAAAAACAGAAAAATCTATTGAATTAGACCATTGTGGCCAGAGGAGCCTGAAGGATGAAGATGTTATACAATGATAAAGCTCACACATGGGTTTGATGGTCAGCTGTCCACAAACATTTGGTCAAATTCATGGCCACATCGTGTTAAAAACATCCACCTTGACACCTCAGTCGATTCATTACTATTTAATAAAAAAGAAAAGAAAACAGAGGAATCAAAGATGGCTGTGATCAGAGTGAGAACTGAACACCTCACCCTGACACTGAGAAGAACGCCTCGTGGATTCAGGGCTCAGAAGACTCCGTACCGTAGCAGCTGTTCCATTCACATCGGGTCAAACAGTTTGCCAAGCTAATACAATTCATTTCGTAGTCATGATGCATTTCTGTTGCAGTTGCACGCAGGCTTTAAAGCGATTCAATAAAATGAGTTGTCTAACTACAGAAAAGAAAAAAGAAAAAAAAAAAAAAAAGTAGCATTTTGGGGCGTGACCTCATAATTTTAAGACTCCGATTCCACCAGCGCTCTCAGATAGTCGGTGCAGTGTTTACATTACAGTCTGATTGACAGTCCTGGGAGAGATGAGATCACAGCGGGAAAGATTGTAGGGATGCCACTCTAACTGCTTCAGGTTCTTACTGTCACTCACCTTATACTAATCATCTGTGGTCCTCCTAGGAAGGGTTGCCAAGTCTCAACAAGCTCCAGCCCAACTACAGTACTGTGCAAAAGTCTGAGGCACATGCAAAGACGCCTTCAAAAATAATGAAATGAAATGTTTCGAATATAAAAAAAGTAAAAACTATGAAGAGCAGTACACAGTAATAAATGAAATAAGTCGATATTTGGTGTGACGACCCATTGCTTTAAAAGAAAATGAGTGCTCTCAGGTGCAGTTTGTGGAGTTTTAGTAGAAGGAAGTGAGCTGGTAAGTTTTTCAGAACCAGCCGCAGTTCACCTGGAGACTTTTCTACAGTTCTTCAGTTCGGGCGTTAGAAAAAGGAAAGGCTTTCTTCTTCTTCAACACTTTTTTGTGTTGGGAACAAGTTCACCACGGCGCGCACGCATTTCTGATTAGCAGTGTCTGCAACACACCCTATTTATCATCACATATAAGCAGTGTTGAGTAAATTACTCAAAAAAAAAAATCCACTACAGATTACTAGTTACTACTTTAAAACTGTAATCTGATTACTGCATGTAAAAAGGAATCAGATTACTCATTGCTTTCAAGTTACTTTTAAAACCTCTCAAACCTACAAAAATACACTACAAAGTGAAACTCCGTTCTTTCAGTAATTGTAGGAATAGCAGACTGATAAAATATAAAACTTCTCTGACTAGGCTAGTTTGGAGTCGCTAAGCAAGAGGGGGAACAGCTAAGCCGCAGTTCCGGCCTGTATGGGTTGAGCTGCTACAGAGTCATGTGGAGTTCATTATCTTTCCTTCCGCTCGTATCGTGTTCACGTAAACTAGAACTCATACAGACATTTACACGCCTAGTTTTCCTGCTCAGCATCAGAGGATGTTAGCGTAATCTCTTTACTGGTTTAAATAAAATAAAACCGGCGTATATCCATTTTTCCTCACACTGACTGTAAGTTAGCATTTATCAGAATGGAGAGACCGTCAGCCAATAAGACGCGAGTATTTCCCTGTAACCCCTGTCTGATTGGTCTCACCTCCGTTCACTGAAGATATAAAATTACATCACTGCCGTCTTCTTTTACTGACGTTCAGTTACGTCGTGACGAACCACTCCGAGTGGAGAATTATTCCAGCTAAAGAAAAAAATCTTCAGCAAAAACCTGATTTATTTTAAAAATGAATTTGACTTCATATTGTTTTCGTAACAGTACATTTGTAACGCAAGTAACGTCATTTTATTGACATCAGTAACTGTAATCAAATTACATCCATTTAAAATGTAACGCGTTACATTACTGTGTTATCAGAAAAAGTCATTAGAGAACAAACATTATCTACTAATCCCCGTTTCCCTCTCCCAATCTTTGCCATAGAGCTTATAACAGAATCTGTGCATTATAGAAACACCGTCTGCACTTACCCTTTGTTTACCATAGCCTATGACTGTGGAAGTTCATTCAATTCAATTCAGATTATTTTGCTTCAAAACAAGATTTTGGCCACCAGTGACTACACCTCAAAAACCTGCTGCAGGTTTGTTCCAAAACTTTCAATTTGCCATAAAAACCATGTTGACTGAACAAAGCCTGCACTGAGCAGAATATTTATATGCTGTTATTCCAGATTGTTCAGATCTCTACTGAACGGAGAAACATTCTGAATAAAGAGAGCGTTCTGGAATACGGTATAAATGTTGCCATTCGAAGCATTTCTGGTTTTTACTGTTTGTTCTGATATAACATTCAGATATGTCTAAATCCATAATTCTCACTTTTCACACATCGATCGAGTTCTGCACGCTGTCAAAGTTTCACGCTTCAATAGCTAACGCTTGCACAATGCGGCTAAATCACAGCTCATCTGAGCATCACGTTGGCTCGGTTATTTCAGGTCTGCCGCCTTCACAAAAATCAATCAGTAGCTTTTGAGTTATTTGTGTCGTTTGACAGGGAAATTTTTCAAAGGCTGCATTAAAAATCCCTGGTTGCTGCGGACACCTGCTGCTTTTTCCAGCTCACGCAATAGAGACTGATTGAATTGTTCTGTATCCTGGCTGCTTGGCTTGGTTGGATGCTGTGCAGAAAAATGCCAATATGCACAAATACCTTTGTCTTTTCTACCTCACACCTCACACCTGGACCTGGACCTGACTTCCTGTGCTGTTCCGTCAAATCTCACATGTTGCGATTTTCATAAAATGCACCAAAAATCCAGATGCAGCACCGTGCGATCTCTCACCACGACGTTCTGCGTCCAAAAACAGTAAGACCGACGAAATATATAAATATTTGACTTTTGTTCTTTTATACAGCACGCTATCCTATTTTAGCAGAATGCAGTGGGATGTTAGAAAAGATAAAGAAATAAAAATAAGTAACAGAAGACAAATGCTTATGTAGCTCTCGGAGAGATGTGAAGGATGCTGAGCTGACTATTGATTTCTAGATGTTTGTCATGCTGCACTGGCCTGCTGTGAGACTTCCACTGATCTGTTCTTCCTCCATGACATCCTCTGTAGCACTACATGTAATAATATGCAGTATGAGGCAAATGGCCTTACAAACAAAGGCAGATAAGCAGTGCATTTAACTGGACCAGGATCTGCACTTCTGGGTGAAGGGAAGTCATGAGGTAGATTCGTCTTTGATTCGTAATACGTACGTTTCAGGCCAATTTCCAATTTCGAGCCAATTTATTATTGTGAATAAATTACATACAAAAGTTAGTAACAGCACATACCCATGTGCACCAGACAGGTAGAAACAGTAGTATAATAACGTAAATAATAAAGATTCTACCATCAACTTGCTTTAAATGCATTATTCAGAGACAGATTAGCCTGGAGTAGGTGTGAACGGTTTCTGGTCTACGTATACATATTTAATAATCAGAAGCACCCGAGAGAACAGAAGTAATTTGGCATACATTAATGCTCTAATGTGGGGTCAGGAGTGGAGAGCTAGAGGGTCAGTTTTTCCTACCGTGTTATCAGACTGAATGAAATAACCTCTTTACGGTTTCCTGGAGGTTTGATTGTTTTATCATCTGGTTTGCTAGGCTGGATAATTATAGAGAGACAATTAAATACATCTAACCATAGAGTCAAAACTCACATTAGTCCTCTTCTTGAAAAGGATCAAAGACCTCTTCATTGTAGATGTGCTGTTATTTCTGTGCCTGTCTCCCTCCCTGCCAGGACACCAGGGTTATACCCCTACTCTTTACCATAAGTGTCCAATGACCACAGAGAGCCAGGACCTCGGGTTAACTTTCATCCGAAAGACTCGTCTCTTTTATGGACTCTTTATTATAGTATGGCCCTCTGTGCATGAAGTATTATCATCGACTGCATTATTCTTCAGTCAATAATAAACTTCCTTCTATTAATAAATCATGATGTAGTCTCGTTTCAGAAATCTAACGTAACAATTGCACTGGTTTTGTGAAGTGATTTTATAAAGAACTTTTGGACTCTATTGTATAGAACAATATGGGGGGGAAAAAGAAGGGCCTTCTTATTATATTTTCTCCTATACACATTGTCTAATATTAAGCTATTTCAACCTAACAAATACATTTGACAACGTTTTGTGGAGGCAAGTTGGAAGGAAGAGAAACTATTCTCGCATTTGCCAGATATACTCCAATTTTTGCCCACACTGAGTTGCAAAGCCTGTAATGAGCGAGAATCAGTGAACTGCCAAAGCTAGAAGCACCAACACCTGACTGCAGTCAACTGGCCGCTGTCCAGACCTGTCAGTCCGAGCGTGCAGCAGGGAATCCAGTTCAAGCACAAGAAGTCAGCTCTCAGCGATGCCCCCCACTCACTCCCCCCACGGCCCCAGCCTCAAGACTGCAAGGATTTGGCATCTAAAATATTGCATGTTTGAATTTGATTACAGAAATGGCTAATTGGTCTTCAGAACAGTAGCTTCACACCCAATCGTAATCCAGAAGGAGCCAAATTTACATACTGTAGATGCCATTTTGTTTCTTTCAGCCATTTGCAGGCTCTCAGCTCAAGCATTTGGAGTGACTAACTTAATTATAGTCCAAATTAATTAGTTCATTGCATGAAAGAGAACATAAGTGGAGGAAATTTGGAGCAAATCGTTCGGTTGGAAAGATAAATTAAATCTGAATGCGGGGAAATTGTTGAAGAATAAGTTTTAAAGGATTACAAAATTAACTTTGGCGTTTAATTAATGATTTCCCAGAGGACATCTTGTGGTAGGAGTTCAACTAAAATGAAGTGAATGGGTGATGCGACCCTTGTAAATAATGGAATATTTAATAAAATTATTACCAAGCAAAGTGCTAAAATGGTTTAGCTTAAACTAGTCACCCTGATGGTGATAGGAGACGCTAAATGTTATCAGCTTGCATCCACTGCCCTATAGGCTACTGTTGATCCTGTTAGCAGATAGCTAGCTAGCCAGATTGATAACTGCTAGTTTTCATTTCAGCTTTTTAGACTCTGTTTACATTGCCATATTCTCACTTAGCATAACAACTGAACATTTAGATGTGCACTAATGTAACCAGCTAGCCAACTTACCCAAGGTTGTGATGAACCGATCTTACCCGACAGCATTTCTTTTCGACAGGAAAGTAGGCACTTTTTCTCCAAAATCCTGTCAGTTAAGATCTGTTCATCATTACCCAAGTTAAGCAAGCTAGTCAGATTAGCGCAGATCTTCTGTAGCTAAATGTTCAGTTACAATACTTTATCTTTTAATAACTGAGCTCATATTTAATGCTTTTTTCCCCATCAGTTTTGATTTTAGAGGAATTATCCATTTGAAAATAACATTTTGTTAACTGTCTTTATGTTAGCATTTCCTGAGCAGTTTTGGCATTCGCCTCTTTCTGCTCCTGATGTTAATTTAATCAAAACAGGACAACAAAGTGCATACGAGAATGAATCATAGCTACACATGTTCACACTGCACCTTCTGGACCATTCTTGGGAAGCCACTAATGAGCTTGAATCTAGTTATAAACCACAGCTGCTCTTATTTGTATCAATCTGGAAAACCAAGAGGGGAGATGGAAATTGTTTAATATATTTGAACTTGAAGTCTTGCATTATTATTTTTTTATTTTGAGGGACCTATGCAGCTTGTTAAAATGGCCGATGCAGTTGGCCAGTTCACATGGTCGGTGTAAAGATAAGAGTGTGGTGGCGAGAGTGTTCTCATAAGGATGGGAAAGAGGATGGAGGTAATTCAGAGAACCACAAAATGAGAAATGATATCTTCTGCAATGCTCTCTGGAGTGATAAGAAGCCCATTGATGGCGCTTTAAAGCCCCCCACCACCACCACCATGATGTCACTTCACCCAGGGGGGATTATTGCGCCCTCTCTGGAACATTCTATTTACTTGGCATAATCCTGATGGCACTGTGAATTTTTTTTTTCATTGCTTGCTAGGGGTAGGTGTCTGAAAGCATCACATCCAAGTAGGGGTAATGTTTTGTAAGATTACAGATTGGTTTTTGTGATCCTATTGTAAAATCTGCAGGGGAAATGGGAAACTGAGGCAGATGATTTTTTTTTTTTTTCTCCAGACAAAGCAGGGCAATGAGCAGCCAGGCGAACTAAACACGCATTTAACAGTCTCTCTCATCGCAAAGCTCCAAAATACCAATGATGGAGATGGAATTGCATGGTGGGGATCTGCAGCTGTGCTAAAAACTCCTCTCTGGGATGCTTGGAATCAAATAGGACCAAAATGACTGAGATATATTTATTGAGCCAAAAGATGTATAGTCTTTATTGAGTTTTTTTCCAGTCATAGTATTACCATGGATTTAAGAATTGGGTTAATACAGATAGACTCTCTCTCGCTCTCTCTCACACATACATATATGTATATATAGGAAAACAAGGAAGCAATGACTGCACTCTTTAAAAAATTGAGGACCCTTAAGAGTACTTTGGTTGTCCCTCTGTGGGGACCCTTCAAAGTTCAACAATACTATCAGAAATAGTTCCAAGTAGAACCGTTTTAGGAAACCATTAATTCCTTAATTATGCAATGAACCATTATATAGCTATTATGTGTGTGTGTGTGTGTATATATACATCTCCAGGCACCCCATGACCCTGTGAAGAGTAAGTGGTATGGAAAACAGATGGTTTATTACCTAGCAGGTTATTTATACCTTTATCAGCATTGCCACTATGGTAAGTACCTTTGGACACTCTGTACAAGGTTTCTAGATGTTGGCAAAATAGAGCCGACTGAAATCGGTACTGTGGCCAAAGTCGAGCGAGAGCAGGAACTGAGGGGGGAAAAAAGCTGTCAAAGCTTTGCCAGAGTCCATAACAGTGCACAAACAGTAGCTAAAACCCAAGACAGGCTGTGGGAAAAACAGTAAATAAAAGAGGCTCTATCGTTTCACCTTGAATGCGTTTTTATCAGCTCTTCTTATTTCCTGGGCCTTCTGTCTCACACCGGCCAGCTGTCACTCTGGAGACAATATTGGCTATCAGAACCATGCCAAGTGAAGCCTGACTGATTGTCAAAGCCACTGGAAAACAAGACTGCGGTGCCTTACATGAGCGCACGGTGGATGGAGCATGTAGGTAGACCATTTAGAGCGGTTAGAGGAAAAACAGTTTGTCATGGGGGGAAAAAGAGGGTTTAAAGTCATGGACGCAGCACTGTCTACAACCGCAGATTACAAGCAGTGTTGGGAAAAATCCAGAATAATTGTACTTAAGTGAAAGTGTGGGTGTCAAAATGTATGTACACGCAAAATAAAGTGACTTTCACTGAAATTAGAGGTCAGGATTTCATTCGAGTTCAGAATTTATATAAAAGTGGATGATGGTTGAGGTTAGCATTGGAATTAAACATGGTGTGCAACGTTAGCACCCCAAAATGTTATTATTGTCCAATAACACCACATCCCAAGTGTTTTCTTCCTCTTATATCACAGCAATTTGCCAGCACTAACAGTATATTTATTAAAGAACGACTCCAATTTTTATCCATTTGTAATTACGTTTAACGTTGTGGAACATCCATGAAACTCGTTAGGTCCTGTTATCACTTATTGTATAACGGCTACAGTCCCCTCCGAAACTATTGGAACAGCGAGGCCAATTCATTTGTTTATGCCAAAGACATTTGGGTTTGAGATCAAACAATGTACATGCGACGAGAGTTCAGGATTTCAGAGTTGATTATTTCCTGGTATTTACATCTAGATGTGTTAAACAACATGAAACATAGAACTTTTTAGGCGAGCAAAAGTATGGGAACATAAGTCTTGAAGTAAATTAAAGGAGACCTATTATATTACATCTTGTAAAAAGGGGGCATAAGTCTCAGGTCAGGTGTCCCCAGAACGTGTCTGAATTTCAGCTCAAAATACCCCACGGCTCATTTATTATATCATGCTGGAAATGCCCCTTTTCGGGTGGAAGTAAAAACACGCTGGTTTTCGTGTGGGCGGGGAACTCTGCTTCTCATTAGGCCTGATTTGTTACACCTGGGTTTCCCCCTATAAGCAGCCTTGGACTAGGCCTCAGTGTTCAGTCTTGAGCCGATGTTACCTGTTGCACGCGAACGCTGTGCAGTTCATGTTTTTAGGCCTCGTGCCTGTTCGCGTTTCTTTTTTTCCCCCTTTGTTGTTGCTCTTTTTGTCAGTAAAGACTCTATTATGGATTATCTCTGCCTCCTTTCCTTTTGCTGCCTCTGCTCTTGGATTCATTACTTGGGGAATACACGGGAGACCCGGGTTTGATTCCCACCTAAGACAGTCTCGTTACGCGAAGTTGCTTTTCGTACAAGTCAGAAAATCAGCACTTATTTTCACTGTGTGTTCAAAGCCTGTTTGGAAAAAGTAAAACAACTATCCAGATGGCATTATTTATTTCTTTATTTTTTTAAAAAGTATTACAGTGTTAAACTTATTTCAGGTTTGAAAATCTGAAAAACTTCAATTCTCATAACTCACAACACAGAAGAGATTTTCATTCAGGAAACCTCTCAGTGAAAGATAAAAAGTAAAAGAGTTTAAAGACATTTTCACCACGAGTACATCTGTGAATGATTCTCGGCTTCTTCTCTCTTTTTGTGAGCGAGGAAGCCAGAAGGTCCCCCCAGACGAATGCTTTCAAACTGAGGCCACAGACTGCGTGCAATAATGAGCATCTCCGTTTAAAGTTCATTAGGTTGACTGCGGCGCGTTAAAGCGTTCCCATTTCCAAATTTATTTCATATTCTACAGCTTTTCTCTTGGGCAAGTGCATTAAACGTAAGCAAAGAGTAATGATGTTCACGCTGTAATGATATCAGCTAAACGCACTGAAACGCACAGTTCTTAGCAAGGCCTTTGTGTTTCAGCAAGTTAGCAGCACAGGGATGTGCGGCCGTGTTTCTTAAGCAGGATTAAAATTCAAATTGAGCCGTCAGACTTGATCAACACGATAATCGACTTGTTTCGTTTTGGGCGAATGAAGACAGAGCTGTCTTCTGTGGAATAGGAAAGGACTGACATCTCCTTCAGAAGAACAGCAACATGGTGCTGAAGCCTATAATAAACTGCTATACAATATATATGCATACGCTAGAGTGTAGAACTCGTTTTCAGAGAAGAAGTGGCCTAAACCGACATATAAAAAAAAAAACAAAAACAAACCCAGAACCGTCCCGCTATGCCCCTGGAAACACTGGGAAGCATTAAGGGGAAAAGGACAGAAATAGACTGCGACAGCATTGTCAGCATAGTGTGTACATCCTGGCTCTGACAGCTCCTCAACCTCATCGACATTACTCCAGTTCATAATTGTTCTCAGCTACAGATGTGCGTCTTTTAAATCACGTTCATGCAGTTATTTTTATTTGCACCTGTCTGTGGTAATTTATGGCAAATTTATTGGTACGATTCCCCAAAATATATACAAATGAATGGCCTAATTTAAACCACCGTGACCCTGACCAGGCAGTTACTAAGGATGCTTTAAATGCATTGAGCAGCATCACATATTCATGTCCTTTCTTTATCCTACATGATTTAAATCGGACTGCCTTGAAAGTAAGCTTTCCAAAAAAAAAAACCCCAACTCCCCCCAAAAAACAACAAAACAAACAAAAACAAGAATTTCGAACACCTCCTATTATCTGTTTCTGTATCTGTTCAGAACACCGTTATCTGTTCGTTCTTTCCAAATTATGTACGCAATAATGAATGCATATTAAGCTACATACAATACATACAAGCTAATACTCGTACTAGATCAAGACAAATCCAAGACCAGGACTAACTGAGATCGAGTCAAGACTGAGTATTAAGGGGGTCGAGGCCAAGTCAAGACCAAGCACAAATGAAAGCGAGTTAAGATCAAGACTCTAAACCAGCAAATCCTTTTCAAAGCCAAAGCTTTACTTCACTCATATACTGCACCAATGATTCAGCTGTTTTCTAGAAGAAGGAATTACTTCTGGTCAAACGTTGTGCATGCAAAAACAAAAGACTCTTACAAACTCTCGCTCAAGACCGAGACCATATATTAGCACACCAAATACCCAAGACTGAGACAAGTCCAAGTACAAATGCCAAAGATATATCCGAGTCAATACAGAACGCGTCTCGAGTCATCATAGTGAACATCCCATCAACGCACTTACAGTAGTACTCTTTATCCTTCGTTTATCTACTGTATACCTGTATACTGTAATTATTTATAATCCTGAAGACTGAAGAGGATGCGTTCCCTTTCGGGTCTGGTTCCTGTCGTCTCAGTCTCAGCTACCGTCGCCTCGGACTCGCCCGTTAGAGATCTAAATATACATCCTGATTTCTGTAAGGCTGCTTTGTGAAAAACATGTACCGCTTCAAACTGAATAAATGCCATTTCAACTATTTTCTCACTGAGCATATAATGACTGGGTTTTGTGGATCTTGGATTAAAACAGGTGCACTTTCACTGTTCTGAAAATGTAATTCAGCTGAAATGTTTATGCAGTGTTAAGAAGCTTTTGATGAAGTTGCATGTCTGGCTCAGAACACGATTTCGGATGTGGCACTTTTATTCATTACCACACATTAGCATGCATTTGCATATATTAGATTTGGATGCGACGTGGCTGAGAAGCGGAGTGGAGCCCTGTTTTCAACTGCTGTGACTTCATCTGCCACAACAGCAGCCTCAGCGGAGCTGAAATTTACACCCTCTGCTAATGTTAGCAGCTGCTTGTTGTTTATTACATTTTTAAACGTGTTATTTTCCCCATGGTGTAGACAAAACAATATGTCTACTGCTTTCAGTCAGGAAGTTGTGCGTCACACTTCTGCAGAGATTCAGGAGGTGTCGGTCCTGCTGAAAATTTACTTTAAAGCAGGAATGTTGCATTAAAATTCAATTTCACTATTTTCAGTTCAGCTTGTAAGAAATGGGTTATTTTTGTTGGCGATTCATCACAAAACTCCCTACATATTTGTAATTGGCTGGAGAAGTTACTGTAATAGCTGGAGAAGTTATTGTAATAATGGGAGAAGTTACTGTAATAGCTGGAGAAGTTACTGTAATAGCTGGAGAAGTTATTGTAATAATGGGAGAAGTTACTGTAATAGCTGGAGAAGTTACTGTAATAGCTGGAGAAGTTACTGTAATAGCTGGAGAAGTTATTGTAATAATGGGAGAAGTTACTGTAATAGCTGGAGAAGTTATTGTAATAATGGGAGAAGTTACTGTAATAGCTGGAGAAGTTATTGTAATAGCTGGAGAAGTTACTGTAATAGCTGGAGAAGTTACTGTAATAGCTGGAGAAGTTACTGTAATAGCTGGAGAAGTTATTGTAATAATGGGAGAAGTTACTGTAATAGCTGGACCCATTGATGGTGTTCTGTGACAAAACCAAAAAAACCATTTGCTACATTGCAGTGTCAATAAAGAAAAAAAAATCAAATATCACCATTTTTAATCAGATTGTATAAATTGATGAAATATGGAGCAGATCCACAGGAAAGGTTATATCTGCTAGCTAGTTGGCTTTTTAGCAGTGTGAACAAGCTTGTACACTCTCTGCTCTCAGTGCATTCTAAATAATATACAGAGTCCTTTGGCTATTAAAGCCCCGTTTCAATACTCTTTAACATGCCTGTCGACACGCTCCTACCCTTTCCCCTTGGGGGAATTCTCTACGCCATCTTAAGGATTGCTCCATTACTCTATCTCGAGTGAAGTTTGTTAGATGAACTGATGCAGACTTCAGGAGCACAACTTGCCCATAAATCACTGCGATCTGACACGATTTCATTTCTGCTTTCCCACGCTAAGAAAAGTTCTAAGTTCTAAAGTACAATGCGCTCGATTAAACTCTCTTTGTTGTAAAAATTATTTCTGAAGTGATTGTTATTAAGAGGAGCCAGGCACCTAGATATGCATTTTTTCATTTTAAAAACTGTTCTCCCTCTCCTCCACTTGTGCAGTAGGTGTTGCGGATTTCCAGACGGCTTCCAGACGATAAGTTAAATTGACTTTCATGGCCTAATTCGTAACCTACATGTTAAGTAATTGGAATTAAGGCAGTTTTATAAATGCTAGCTCGCTCGGCATAGTTTAAGAGTACGCATGCTTAAATCTTCCGAGTGGCGTTTGATTAGCGGCTTCTGCCCGACACTGGAGTAATTATGGCATTAAGCATTGGACGCACGCTCTGATTGTCGACCCGTAATGAGAAGGAACATGGCGGCTTCGACCGGTCAAGCCTGTATAATCACGCGCCGATCATGACACTGCTGTTTACACGGCAGCGCCGGAAAATCACGCTGGGAGCGTATCGTGAAATCTGGGCTACTGAGTCAATGCCAAAAAAGCAGACACTGTGCCCCTGGACAAGATAGATTAAATAGATGTTAAATGCATTGTGGGTAAAATTGAACACTACCAATTCAAGTCTGCTCCACGAATTTCAGCTGTGTGTTTGCACCCGAGGGCTCAAAAAGTCCCCCCCCCACCCAACTTTTTTATTTTTTTTTAAAAAGGAGAGGTTACAGAAAGGACATTGCCGTATGATATACAAATATATATGCAAAGACCACGCTGCATACATTATATATTAAACTGTCCACATCGAGAGAGACCAAATCTGTCTTCCTTTGTGGCCAAAAAAACAACCAAAAACTCAGCCAGAAAAATACCTTTACACATTAATCAGTTTATTTTGTTTTATTTATTTTTTATCATCAGAAATTCAATTCCTTCTTTGTATTTTCAAGCACAGCAGGTCTGTATAGAGTCATCAGAAGTCTGGAGGTTCTGAGCTCATGCTGTGCCTTTGTTATTATCTTTCAGGGCTTTTTTTCAAAAAAAATATAATTGCATTATTTTAATCAGGCTGTCCTTGAAGAGAGGACAATTGCAACGGCGCTAAAACAAATTATTACATGCAATTATGTGTTCTCTTTATTACGATATCACAAGTGCAAAATCACAGACGGGAGAATTGTTTTTTTTTGTTTGTTTTTTTAAAGAGGAGAACGGTGTGCTGGAGCATATACAATTTAATGTTGCATCAGCTTCTTGTAAGACTTCAGAAGTAAAGCATTTGTGTGCCTCTAAAATGAATCTATTTTTAGATCAGGTTTTATACGGAGTTTTGAGCCAACTCGATTAGCATACTACGTTCAGACTCTTAAAACCGCCGAGTTATCATTCCTGAAACGAGAGAAGTGAGTGGGAATAAAACATGTCCGGACGTGATGATATCGGAAAACGGTGTCGTGATGCAGCTAGTCATGAAGAGAAGGTACTATTCCCAACCAGAAGGTGATAACAGTACAATAACCATACATCCCTGAAGTCTTTTATTCATCCCATCATTCCACAGCAATCTGCCAACACTAATGACTCGTACTGTACGTATTAAAGAATGTCATGTACTTTTTATTTGCTTATAGTTACATGTATTGCTGCGGAACATCTGCAAATCAGGTTCATTCATGTTATTATTTTCTAACATCTATAAACAGTCATTCCCTCATTTTCTCTTCTGATTAATAAGAGAGAAAAACAAAACAAACCCCTCCCCCCCAATTATGTTACTAATAAACCGCAAAGTTCGCTGACCTGGCAACCCTGTAACGGTAAATGTACTGTTCCTGACTAAAATAATGACACTGGAGACTCCTTTCAAAAATGCTTAAACATCTCCTCACAGAAAACTTCATGTCAATGATTACATGGCATTCTCTGTTAAATCCTGGCTTTTATGTAGATTATGCTGAGCGTCTACCATGCAAAGCCCAATGAAGGGGTCGCTATAGAAACAATAAAAGTATTAATTGTGTGTTCAAGTCATGTGGGAAAGGTCGTATTTACGAGTTGAACGTGCCCGAGTGCCACAACAAAGTCATAATTACGTGTGGGGAACTCTGTGGGGATTTTCTTTGCGCTCGGAGTTGGGCGCGTGTCAGGAAGAAAACATGGTGGAATCGATGCGTGTCTGTAGTTGAATTGTTAGTTGTAGTAAATTTGCAGAAATTTGAAGGTTTGCTCGTCTCGGAAGCTGATTTCAGTTATGATGTGTTTGGTATACACGGAAACTTATTGTCAGGCTTTTTTTTTTTTTTTACATTTACGGTAGTCCTAAATCAAGCTCATTTCCTGCAAAAAATACGACATCACTGTACAAATTACGATATAATATGTAACGATAAACTTTACAGTATCTTCATTAAGTGATTAAAAACATAAAAAAAGCAAAAACCCACCCTGATGCGCATTCTGTGTCCTTCAGTTTCTAGAAGGAGAGGTTTTTGTAGTTAATTAAGAGACTTGAACGCACCCGACGTGCCAAAAATGACGACTTCCCAACTCGTAAGTTCGAACTTCCGGGAGGACTTGAACGCACAGTTCGATCAACAATTACAATAAACATAAACCCGTGATCAGAATCAGTCGAAACGATGGAATTAATCAACACTATTGACTCCTAGCCAATCAGAACAGAGCGTTCGACAGTGCTGTGGTATAACTCTCGTTTAATACGCAACTAAAGACGTTCTTGAACGAAAAAAAAGTCAAAAGGTTAAAATGATGATGAATGTTTGGCGCACGGATCAATGTGCAACAATTAAACGTCTCGTGCTGTTTTAAAAAGGTCCAAATAAAGCCGCTGTTGTCATTACCATCTTCTGGGCCTAGTTTCTGATTAGGCTGCCCTTGAAGAAAGGACAATTATGCAGAGCTCAAACAAACACAGCCCTCGGCGTGAGGTGCCGTCTGCACATCCGAGCCACCCTGAACTATTTCCTTCCCAACAGAGCCGAGGGAGTAATCAACAGGCTCGTCGGCCTAAAAATACAACAACAACAACCTGGTGAAAAAAGGCAGCTGGTTTTGGTGAGCATCAAAAAAAAAAAAGAAAGAAAGAAAGAAAGAAAAAAGATGGGAGAAGTAACGAGAGTGAAAGGAGGGCTCGGATATTTGCGAAGCGGTTCTCAGAATGACGTGACGCGGGGCAGGTAATTGTGCGGGAGGAGGGAAGTGATTAAAGATGGAGAGAGGAAGAAAGAGAAGAGTAGCTCGTTTATTCTTTTCCCTGTTTGGGAGACACGAGAGAGATTAGTGTGTGGTTCAGTGAATAGATCTCAGTTCGAGCGGTACGTGGGGCCGAGGCGGATTTATCTGCCCGGTAACACTTCCTCTAAAGCCACTATTTATACAACCGCAGATCTGTGCTGAGAATTCGTTGCAATTCGGCGTCAGGGATTTGTAAAGCTTTTTTTTTTATTATTTAAAAAAATGTGACCAGATTCAGTGACGCTTGAAAGTTTGTGAGTTTACAGATATAGAATTTAGAAAAAAAAATATAGAATTTTCTATATTTCTGCATAAACATCACCTAAAACAAGATTAGATTTTCACACCACAGTCCTAAAAGTAGATAAACAGAACATAATTAAACAAAAGCATAATAAAAATATTATACACGGTCAGTTATTTATCGAGGAAAATGATCCACGAAAATCTTGCAGTTCTAAAATGGGTTTAAAAAAAACAAAAACACAAAAACATGAAGACATGTCCATGCAAAAGGCTGATCGTCACTGTACATTTTCCCAGCAAGCCTTACTTACTGGGGGACGTGGCAGTTTGGCGGTTAAGGCTCTGGGTTACTGATCAGAGGGTCGGGGGTTCAAGCTCCAGCACTGCCAATCTGCCACTGTTGGGCCCTTGAGCAAGGCCCTTAACCCTCTTCATTATTAAAACTACATACATATATTCATTAATAGTTAACAGTAACGGAGGAATGGCACCGAACATAGACTTCTGGGATTAAAAATGATCATAAGTAAGAGTATAAGTATGGCCAGTTAAATCTACTCTTAAAAGTAATTTTTCCCCCAAAAAGTTACTCAAGTAAATGTAATGAAGTAAATATAGCATGTTAACACCACCTCTGCTGGAGACTCCTTACAAAAATGCTAAATAAATACCTCCACGCAGACAACGATGCAAATTGGACAGCTTTAATACAGTACACTCCTGTGATTTTCCCTGGAGCTGGCACTACTGTCAGAGCTGCTGTTATAGAAAATGAATCAACGCCTTCTGACCAATCAGAATCGAGAATTCAACTAGATCGTGGTATATAGAGAAGTAGTGTCTGGTATCGGTTAATGTTTGTTAAGAATGATGAAAATCGTTATAAAATCACGCGATACGGACATGAAAACCAACAGCTCTGTGTGAACACTAACATTTTACTTTTATTATTTTTGTATTCTATTGAAGATTTGTGAGACGTTATTAGAGAGAAAGTTCTCACAAATCATGGTTACCCAAGGAAGACCAAGGAGCAGAAGTACTACATTATGTATTTTGAATCCAGGCTTTGTGTGTGTGTGTTGTTTATGCACATTTTTAGTGGGTTATGCACTCCGGAGTTAGTTTTATTCACATTTATTTCTGCGCTTTAAAAGAAAAAAAAAAAACTGCATTATGCATGTGTGTATGTGCTTTTTGTAGGTGTCTGCTCTTTGATATTTGATGAATAAAAAAATAATAATAAATCCCCTCAGGATTACACTTTTAAGGCAAACGCTAACATGCAAAAACAAACAAACAACAAACAAACAAACAAAAAAGTAACAAGTTTCTTTGTAAGAAGTCATTTTTCCCCTTCTCTAATGTGAGACATTCTTCATTTGGTATTCCACTATTCCAACATGTCTGGCAGCATTTCGAAGGGAAAAAAACAAAAACAACAAAAAAAAGTCCATTTCTTCTTTTTTTTTTTTTTTTTTTTGAAACGCAGAATCCGTCACCGTCTAGCGCGGTCTGGAGCCTCGCAAAATTCTAATCCATCAAGCGTCCCTTTCTCTCGTTGTGGCGCCGTGACCTTGGGCTGTAAACAGCACCGCTGATGTATTATGAGTGCAGTCTGATGAATAATTATCCTCAAACACTGTGGCCCCTAAACACACTGGACAGGAGGATGCGAGCAGGGAGATCAGATACGGAGCAGGAGCTTCCAAGTGATATGCATTTTCTAATAAATGAAGCGAGGCTCATAATCACATCGCTTCTCCTGAAGATGTGCTCGTGTGATGAGAGCATCTAAACAAATTGCATTAGGTGAGGAGAGTTGGGAAACGGGCTAAATGAAACGTCTCGGGCCGGGACAAATGACGTGTCAAATATAAAATAAACTGCAGCGGAGTACGTCAAATGACACGGAGCAACAGTGATGAAATAACAGCGTCACATTTCCTCGCTGTGATTTCTCTACAGCGGTCACTTGCATACTGAAGTCTGGAAGTGGATATTACAGCCGATAACACTGGTTTATAACTAAATCATAAAAACAAGCTTAAAAAAAAATGATGCTATCATCTTGGACTGGACCGTATTTCCATTTAGTTGCTGGAGTGCGAAATGTAGTTTCATTTAAGGTTTAAACTGAAGGCTTTCCTCACTGCTTTTATTGTACGACGTCTCGTTCTGCCTGGTCCTTTAGTTCCACGGTACAGAAAAGGCGATTGGTTAAATTTGAGACTAAATACATGACTTTTAAGTCATCCATCCGTTGAGTATTAGAACTTCTCTTGAAATTGAATACTTGTACGGTTATGTAATTACATTTCCAAGAAGAAAAACCTACTCCTTCCTCCTTAGATTTTTATCTAGAGCTTCAGAATATTTATCACAGATCTCAAAGGTCTTCTTCTCTCATCCCACCAAAGACCAACCAAACGGGCTCAGTGTAGCATCCACTCGTTTCAGTTTAGTGTCCAATCAACTTTATAAGCGCCGAACAAAACGATCAAGCGTCGTGCCAATCCGTCATCTGCAGTGAGCTTCTCATGCTACACAGCATCGTTAGCACTGTAGCTATCGGTGTGTGTTTGAATACAGATAAACAACTGGAGTGTAGTGGAACTTGAGCTCGAGCATTCCTCGCACTACCTCAATAAAAAGTTTTCTGAATTTGCTAACATTAACTGGGTATATTTAACCAAGTTGGCTTGTTTACTTTGCTAAAGCCAGATTAGACCATCACTGATTCTAGTAGCTAACAATTGGCTTGTCATCAAGTCATAATTCTAGCTTAAAGGTAAATATCGCAAATGTACGGAGATTGAATGACGTTTTCAGGCAAAACCGCGTAAAAAAAAATAAAAATTTAGCAGCTTTAGTTAAGTAATAGAATTTACTTTTCACATGAAAACATTTACTTATTACTTATTAATACTTTAGTTTTAATACTTTCATTGAAGTATCATTTCTTAGTGCTTTCTTTATCCTTGACACGGCGACATATCCATGTTTTTCTTTTTTCATAGTTAACCTTGAGGTCACATACAGTAAATATAAAATGCAACAAGACCGGAAGTTCAATGTATGGTCTTGTTAATGAAGTCCTTCCAGGATTTCGCGATTTTATGCTCGAAGAGATGAACAACGCAAAATCAAGTAAACTCCGCAATTTTTAAAATAGTGACGTTACGACGCGCATTCGGCCAAAGCCCTCGTCAGTTCACACGCGTCAAACATGAGTACAGCTAAAGGTCTCATGGACCAACAAACATCGCCGTGAAAGAGCACGCAAAACAGTTTCGTGTAATCACGATTTCGCCAAATCACAAAAAAATTACAAAATGTTGAAAAAAGCTGCCGCAAAATCAAGCGTTTTCAACAATCGCACACAAAAAAACCAAACTTCGCGACTGTTAATTATGAACTTACTGATGTTCTATCATAAAACTAGACTTTTTTTTTTATCCTTTCTATGTGTGATATTAGTGACATTTCCTGGGCGGAGATGTTTATTTCATTCATGTAAGGAGTCTCCAGTGTCAGTGCTGTGTAAAACTGTCTCTTTCAGCTTTCTGACACGGGAGAGACTTCAGGATGGACGAGGTTATGCTTTCTGGTTTCTCTGGAACACAAGCCTCATTTTTCTGCCTTATTAAAATTTCTCACACATCCCCCTGACTGATACCTTAACCATTCTCTGATTTTGGTTAATAAATGGCTCCTTTTTAGACATTTTCACACTCGGAGTCAGGTAGAAGTTGAAAACCCAAGGATGTATCTCCCCACTGTTTCCTCTTAGTGTCTTCTAATGGCATATTACACCACTAGTAATCTCAGTATTGGAGGGAAAAGGTGGGGGTGGGGATTGTGGTAGTATATCGAGGCGTGTCTAATTTGCACATCATGCATATTCATAGATTCTTCCAACCTTTATTAAAGTAAACGTGTAAACAGATTAATAAGGAATTATTAGTAGCTTCTTGACTGTTAAAAACATAAATGGTTCAAAATCATGCTTTCAGGGGTGCTTGAATGATTTATTGTACTTATTTAAGCAATCATAAGCTTGCCACAGTGCTTGTCCTTTGAGTAACGGTTTAATACATAACATCATGGATTTCTGAAACACTATGACACCATGACAATCACGAGGAGAAATCTCCCAAATTCGCTGCAAATGCAAGCTCGTCATTATTCTGACTTGATTTAAATGCTAAGAAGCAAAACAGATGACAGGTGTTCAAATAATGCAATCTGTGTGAAGGCAAACGCTCGCGTAATTGAGACGCCGCAACACGCCTCACTGTCTTAGCCTTTCTCTTCCACCACCTAAACCCAAATCACAGACAATTTCCTCTCCTATAATGGTTTTGATAGAAATGGGAAATTGAACAATATTCCACATTATAGACACAATGATTGCCATTTTTATCTCATGGGCCAATTCCGTTTCTATATAAAGGCATCATTAAGTATAGTGGATGTGGGGGGGACCAAACACAACTGTGCAAAAGGGTTTGGAAATACGCAGGAGCCTGTAATCAGTACAATTAAAAAAAAGAGAAAGTGAGAGATCGCTCTCTAGGAAAAGAGGGGAGGGAAAACTACGTATGCACCCTGTTCTACATATAATGTCAGACAAATAAACAACACAAGGCGGGAAACGCGGTGAGTCTCGGTCAATATTTCAGGAATTGTAGAGAATCCTGATAGTATGAGGGTTCAAATTTTACATTATGCCAGTTTGATTATTTTTAAGTTGAAATATCTCTCTCTCTCTCTCTCATATATATAACTTCCAATAGTAAATATGCTGAATATGCTGACTGCTAAACGTCAGACTTTTTTCCACAAAAATGTACGTTTATTACTGCAAATGGGGCTTAGTCTAATTAAGTATGCATACATTTGCATACATTTACTTTAGAAAATTAGAATGAAGAGATTTATTTCACTGTGAAGACAAAGATTTTTACAGATTTTTTTTTAATCAAGAAAATACCATGCACTGCTATTAAAATGAGTTTTTTCCCCCCATTTTCAGTATAAAATCTAGCTTTAATCCAATAACAACATTTCTCGATAACAATATTCTAATTAGGAATACGAATGAATATTTCATGACTGCAGGACATCTACAAACAAATCTTTTTAGTTCCAAACATAGAAAATACAACTGCCACAGTTATAAAGTTATAACATTTAAACCTAGTAGTCTAGGTAAAAAAAATAAAATAAAAAAAGGAATACGTAAGAAAAACTGTAAATTCTTAAAGCCCTGAGTGTTTACTTTCATACAAGCCATTAACCACTACTGTGTCATGTGACATCCAGCCATCCATTTTCTATACCGCTTATCCTACAGGGTCACGGGGAACCTGGAGCTCATCCCAGGGAGCGCCGGGCACGAGGCGGGGTACACCCTGGACGGGGTATCCCATTCATCGCAGGGCACAATCACGTACATGTTCACACACCCATTTATATACCACGACACTTTGGACACGCCAATCAAACCTATCATGCATGTCTTTGGACTGGGGGAGGAAACCGGAGAACCTGGAGGAAACCCCCGCAGCACGGGGAGAACATGCAAACTCCACACACACACACACACACACACACACACACACACACACACACAGGGCAGCGGTGGGAATCGAACCCCCAACACTGGAGGTGTGAGAGGAACGTGCTAACCACTAAGCCCGTTTTGGGCACACCCAAAACACGTGGAACTTCTGGTAAAACAGTGTTAATAAATACAGACAGCGGTGTTAATAATACCCAGACCCAATAGCGCTAATCACGCGACAGTCCCAAAACATGTGCAAAAACTGTACGCAGGTAGCGACAGTGTCCTTGAGAACCCGGCTCATCTTATATCTTAGACACGGTTTTATGGATGTAAACGTATAAGAATTCAGTATTCTGAATAAACTGCTAATGTTCTAAACAAATATAATCACAGATATGAATAAGAGGTGCAGTTTTCGGGGTTCCTGATCGTTCTGATTTTCCACGCATGCCATGTGTGCCCAGGGCAGCATACCTGTACTGGAGTCTCCAAAATATAATGTTTTTAGTGTTCTTCATGGTTATTAAATGGAAAATCTTACTGGAAAATGAACAGCGCAGTTTAATTATTTTGTTACTGTGTATTGTGTTAATGAAAAATTTATCCTTTTATCCAAAAGCCCTCAGTTTTTTTTCCACCAGTGTTAGATACAGATATTTCTA
Source organism: Ictalurus furcatus (assembly GCF_023375685.1). NCBI lineage: Eukaryota > Metazoa > Chordata > Actinopteri > Siluriformes > Ictaluridae > Ictalurus > Ictalurus furcatus. The sequence goes on from NC_071270.1 coordinate 377,181, forward strand.
GCACTAGGCAGGTATAGATACACATTGCCTTACACCCCTACTGTGTCTACATTTAAAATGAGTTCATTGATGATGTGGATTCTTCCAGGACAGGTGATACCATATTCTATCCCAATGAGGGTCAAATCCAAACTGCTTCAGTCCACCCAATTATTTTATTTCATTTATTTTTACCATTATGAGACCATTGAGGCCAAGTCAAGACCTTCTGAATTGCCTTTGTTATTTGCAGTGAAATGCTTGCTGTGGTTCTCATCCAGTACAAAATGCACAATACACTGTTCATGGACGTGGCAGATTCCAGAGAGCGTGAAAGTAGGACTCTGTTCGAACGTTATTGGATTTGGCAGCTAAGTGGGGAGTGAAAAGTCTTATCGCTTGAGCAGAGCTAAGGTTGGTCGCCATCAATAAAACATGAGCTCAAGGAGCTTCACATCTCTAGTTATTTATGTAGCTTTTTCGCTCTTAGATCCGATCTGCACTGTAGAGAGTGCTGTGATCTATGCCTTAAGAGTTATCAGATCTTCAGGGAACGGGCGCTAACACTATAGAGTGTTACATGTTTTGTTGCTTCATTAACACGTCCTGGTGTCACGTGAACCGGAATGGATGCTGCGCTACATGCTGTATATAGCACCTTGATAAAGTGCCGAGAAGATATCCGAGGGTGTTTCTGGAAAATCAATTTACAGTCTGAACAGGAAATGGTGGTGTTTATTGATTGGGAGTCTGGTGTTAGGGACGCCTAATTGTCAGGCTGTGGTTGAAACATGATCTCGGAGATTGACTGACAGCCTATGAAGTCAACACCCACCCACACACACACACACACACACACACACACATAACATTTACTCACTTCCCTCATGAAGGATAATTAAGTCCGGAGCGCTCGATGGCCGAGCTTACACTTTGACCCGTCCTTCTGCACGCGAAGATGAGGGGAAAGAGAAAACAATGCATTCTAACATGCAAATGAAGTTCCCGCTGTGAATGTCATGCAAGCTAATTTACTTGTATGGGAAAAGAAATGTTCTCCTAACATCTTGAATTGATTCGGTGCATTTAATTTGCCTACATTGAAGCCACCAAAACAGAACTAAAAATGCCTTTGTGGTTATCATCACAACATCTGGCTGGACAAAAGAGGCCTAATTAACTCCACAAGCGACCAACCTATCATCCCAGAGCTGTGCGATTTCTTAACAGGAAGTGTGGACGCCTTGTTGTTCCATTTTAGAGTTGGACTTCACTGTATGAACTTGTACTCACTGACCCTAGACCAGTTTCAGTACACCCACGTCACCAGCACCAACATGGTGTTTGACAGACAAGTGAGCAAAGAGCAGTGAGGAAGACACCACATCGCACGGCGGGTCTCTTTTGCATCAATAAACGTCATATTAATATTCTCGGGGCATCACGCATGATTATTATGATGGATCCAAACCGACAACGAAGGTCTGTGGTGTCATTTGTAATTGGCCGGCGAGTGGAGATGTTTTCCCTGTACTCTTCAGGTCTCGCGTGACGGCTAATCAGATACGGAACCGGTGCATAATTATCTAGCCCACCTACACTGTAGAGGAATTACACGTGAGATAGTGTAGTCAGCTAATTTGCCATGTAACTATCAATTATAACAAATAGGCCGGGCTACTAAAACAACAACAACAACAACAACAACAAAAAAAACAACAACAACCCTGAATTACCCCAGGACATGCTATATATAAATATAGTGTTATAATCAGTGCAGATGATATGTTTAGCTTTCATCACTGTATGTGATTCCATTTAGTCTTGGTGAGAAATTTCACTACGGTTCTTTCTTCTTCTGTTTTTTAAAAATTTATTTATCTATTTTTACATTTATTCATTTGGCAGATCCTTTCATCCAAGTGAAGGCCAGAACTGGTGACAATGTTTGTTTATTTATTTATTGATTGATTTGTTTGTTAGTTTGTTTGTTTGTTCTCGCTCACATTCCCACTGGCAGCTTCAATGAAATACCTTCTCAGAGACGACCCAGAACTCTTCCTGAATTCTGCAATTTCATCAGTCATGGAGAAGACGTGTAAGCAAAAGGAGCTTGTAGAGAGTATTAGACACAGAGGTGCCAATAACTGCGACCGAGCTAGAATTGGCAGAACTGTACGTACAACCGTCACTTCAACAAGACTAAGATTTATAATTGTGCTAATCAACGGAGTGTTTATGATGTCATGTATTTATTAGCGCAGTAAACAGGGTCATGTAGGTCGAACGTAATGAAAAGTCGAGTGCCAGATCCCATAAAATGAAGAGTGCTACCGAATACTGGATCAGCATCCATGCAAAACGCTACGTCTGGAAATGACTAAGTGAGGAACATTCCTTTACAAGCCTACAGGCTACTGTAAAGTGTCATCCATTTTCTGCTTGCCATAGCAGAAAATGCACTTAAATTGAAATAGCGCAGTTGTAGCTCACTCGAGACGGTACCGTTCCGAGATGCGATAAATCACTGCAGCGCTTAGACACTTGAGGTTTTCTTTTTGTGACACATTCAAAAGAGCAGCAGACAGATCTTTATCATTAAATTCAAGCCAGCGTAGTGCATTTAAGCTGGCACTCTCTGAAAAAAAGCAGCTAATAGATACATTGTCATGTGGCACTCTTCCAAGCTGTTACATACTTTCATTAAATTTTATATTATTTCATTTTTTTTTTTTTTGCAACTCGAAGTGGTATATGCAAAATTGTGACCATGCATAATGTGAGTGAGAACAGCCTGCTAATAAACGTACTCCGGATCCTGTGTAAAAATATACTGGACTAAGGCCGCTGTCTGGGTCTCTCCTGCACTTAGAGCTTAACTCTGAAATTTAACTGAAGTTTGCTTGTTCTCCTGGACGCATTAAACACACATTCTTCACTTTATGTAAACTTATTCACAATATATATAACTCCCCCCCCCCCCTCATTTCAACCTGGAATAAATACATATTTAGTGGAATAACTAAGGCTGATTAGCATACCTTAAATACTGTCTATAAATAAATGCTTATATAACTGTTGAACAAAATTCAAAACCAACTGTGATTAGCATACAAGGTTGAGATTTAGAGTCTTTTCATGGATACTTAAAAAAATAAATAAAAACAAGTACATAAAGGGTTTCAAGATGAGATCAAGGTGATAAAGTGAAAAAACCCCAGCCTCACCAACCAATCATCGCACGTTTTAATCCTTTATAAGAAATACAAACCCCTTTGCTTTTGACCCTCCTGAAGTCCATTAAGTGGCAGTGAGTGCCTTACAAGAGGATCAGCAGTACTTACAGGGCTCAAACTCTCAAGCTGCTTGACTTACACATAAATCAGTGTGCTTGCGATGGCCTGATCGATTCGCTCGGTAGGCTTTACGGGGACTCCAGAGTCCCAGCCATGGCGGATGTAGACCTGCTCCTGATGTACTGAGGAGTAGTGATGTATACAGCAAGTCCTCCATTTGATTATACATACAGGAAAATGGAGGCCATTAACAAGGTCACAAAAATAAATAATAAACCGTGAACTGCCATTTGTGATGTATTATAACTGCTGACCTATGATCGTTACACCACTTTATGTTTATTAAACTATACACCCTTCCAGGTGGTGAATTTCTTCATTCAACCAGCCTTTAAATAGAGATAAAATGTGCACAATGAGTAAAGAGGAATGAAAATCTTCAATGTCCAAACTAATAAGTGGCATGCCATCCAGTGAGAAAGGGCAGGACAGATGTTTTAAACTCCTGGGGCTGTATTCAGAGTTACATTAGTATTTACACTGGGAAAGTGATGCGTATTCAGAGTTGGTTTACACACTGTTGATTTCAGAGAATTGGTTATATTGTTCCAAATGGTTGGGGGTTGCTAGTGAAATCAAGTCACCCTCTACCTTTGATGGCAAGTTTCCCATCTTATTTTAAAGTACAAATTTTAAACAAGACGCACGGAATTTCAATCTTTTGAAATAATTCATGGCCAGCACACGTTTCCATGTTGCTCGGATATCCCTGTTGCTCTTGTAATATTTAAAGAAGTTCACTCCACGTGCTTTGTTTACTTTTGCCATGTGATTTTATTTCTGTTCTAGGTCTGTCTCCACCTCTGTTCCGTCATTGGTTGTTTACCCTAATGTGTTCACCTGTCCTGTGTTGAGACTTTAATTAGTTTGTCTATTTCTGTCCCTCGTTACAAAGTCTTAATCACTAGCTACCATAATATTATTTTATTTATATATATATATATATATATATATATATATATATATATATATATATATATATATATATATATATATATAAATAAATAAATAAATAAATAAATAAATAAGAGAGGGGTTCGGGACAAGACTGGTGGACTTGTTAAATAAAGTAGCGTTTAACTGATCATATGTCTGAAGTAAAAAATAAAAAATAAATAATAATAAAAAAAGAGATAGTCTTCAAGGTCCTACACAACTGTTTGAATGACAAATTTTATTCAAATAGAAAATAACAGTCAGTAATATGAGAAGTCCTGCAGTGACTATACCGTAGCTGCCAGGCTATACGTGACACTCAGCCATGTTCTAGACCAATGATTGGGAAAACTTTGTAAAAAGAAAAGAAAAGAAAAAAAGAAAAAGGATTCAGCAGGAAGACAAGTGACCCAATTATCATATAATGGACCCTGGATGGTCTTCAAGGTGACATATGGAGTCATTCTCGCACTGGATGAATCTTTCAGCATTATCACCAGGCATTCATTTCTGCATGAGCACAGATTCATTCGGAGGATTTCTTTATAATCGCATAATGGGAATTAATTTTGCTCAGCCAGCTGGTAATCACCCAGCTTCACACCACACAGCTCACCGTGCACCTCCATGACCTTTGAGTTGGAAGCCATTTTGTTTGGTTTCTGATTCAGTCTTATATTTATGTAGGTCACTATAGGTCACACCTGAACAGGAACCACAGGCAATCAGCGATTCAGCTCCATATTACATGGCAACTCTATTATTACTGCCCTCCTCGAATATCTGCACCCTGGGTAAATATGAGCAAAGAAGGCTGTGAAAAATGGTCTTTACCTATATTTAACAAAATTTTTTTTTCCTTTGGATAAACATGTGTTTGGAATTGTTTGCTATCCATGAGAGCAGAGTATTTTTGTGAATTATTTTAACAAAAACGTTAAACAATAAAGACAATTTTTCACAGCCTTCTTTGCTCATATTTACCAAGGGTGCCAATATTAGCGGAGGGCGCTGTAAGTGCATTGTTGAGCTAATGCTCCCTGCATCCCTGTTACAGAATGTCTGTTTGCTAATTCTAATTTTATACCACAGCATAGCACTGTTGCATTCTGGATGCTAATTGGTCAGAAGGTGCTGACTGATTTTCCATTAAAAAAAACAAACAAAAAAATTACCCACCTGTGTAGTTTATTTATACATCTTAATTAATGCTCTCATTCAAATATGTTATATAATACTGAATAGTAAAAACATATACAGGGGCTTGTATTGCAGACGTTCCACATAAATGTGTTTAACTGTTGATATGGTGAAGCTTTCTGTGACATTTCCATTTATTTAGCATTTTTGGAAGGAGTCTCCAGTCCCAGAGCGGTGTAACAGTCCAATAGTAAAGCTGTTGTCCATCCACACGTCCATCTGTCCATCCCTCCACCCAAAACCTCACAAGTTGATGATCTGTTTATGAGCTACACCATTATCTTCCTTGCTGTTGCTGTCCTTGACACAGCTATGTGTGCTTGGTTGCAGATGGAGCTCATGGCTCGAGGATATTTACAGTGTCATCCCAAATGAGGGCATTCAGTGGAGAACTGCAGGAATTCAAACAATGGCCACACGAGATGTATTAAAATGACCAGCATGAGCAAAAACAGCCCCATATAGACTGAGAACCTATTCACACACACACACACACACACACACACACACACACACACACACACAATTAGTCTTAGACTTTGAGCATCTGTTTATTCTGTATATACAGAAAAATAGTCACATTTTGCACCATATTTAACAATGTTTGACTATTTATTAAACTGTACCGTTCTGCCTAAACATTCTGTACAAATGATTTATTTTCAGAATTTGCTTCAATATGAGAAAGTCAAAGAACTCTCTCTCACTCTCTCTCTCACACACACACACACACACACACACTTTGATACTGAACATGAGCTGCTGCAGACTTCCAAGTGTTTATCGATTTTTAAAATAGTTTTATTGAAGTACGGTGTCATAAACGTATTACTGGTGCTCTAACTCAAATCAAATTTCAGTTCCAAGACAAACTTAAAAAAAAAAAATAAATAAAAAATAATAAAAAAAAAGAATTTAATCTAAGAATTTTAAAGCTTGGGTTCTCAAACATTTTTCAACCTGCTTGAACATTATTTTGGCTATTTATTGAGCTTTTTATTCCTGAAATGTTCATGAACAGAGCACATTATCTTATTAAACTAGTCTGAGTTTTGAAGGCTCGGATTAAACCCGTGTGATGTCACCGACCCAATCGAACAGAAAAGAAAGCTATAAAAGTTAATTAATAAATATCATTTAAAAAAAAAAGACCTGCTGGTTTTGTATTTTATACACGATTAGACGTACATCATTCCGGCACAAACAGCTCTCAAGATGCTATTTGAAATTCACCATATACATTATACACACATACAAAATTCTATCCATCTACCTCAACGTTGTGTATAGCTCACCGGCGTGATGGGTAATGAAAAATGCAATATGGACACTTATTATTCCGCTCATGCAGGCCTTTTCAAAGCCCATTGGTTACACTGGTTTGTGATGCTGATGTTCTGTTGCTTCAGTGCTTACAATGTGAAATAATTCTGCGCTCAGCTGCTCCTGACCTGCCTTAAATAAGTTATATGACTCCCAGCACGGAGTGGTATATGAAAGCCTCTCGAAAAGCTTCTGGGAAAAAAAGAAAAGAAAAAGAAGCCGTCAAGCCTGAAGAACAAGCAAGACGCCATGGCAAAGAAACGAAACCACGAGATGACCGTTTGTTCAACGTGATCACGATTATCAAAGGCATGGTTTGGAGAAGGTATGGATGAGGACGCATTAGTAACGGTGATGTTGTGGCACAGATAGCGGTGTTGTTAAAGGCTATTTGAAATAAAAGGAGACTGAGATGTACAATGGATATTTTTACATTTTTTGTGCATGGACATTTCAGAAAAAGGTGGGGTTTTTTTCGTAACACTTCCTGTGAATCCTGTACTCAGTGCATTTATACTGTGCCACATCCGTGAATCAGTCAGTCAGAAGATATCGATTCAATCAAAAACATGGAAGGATCCGGTAGCAGAGAGGACTACACAAGGGTGAGATGAAATTTAAAGCTGAGAGGGCATTTCCAGAGGTTTCTACTGGATGTAGGCGGGGAATTTCAAGTTACATCATCAACTAGAGTTACGCAAATCATTCTTAACACACGCATATGACTGTCGCTCAGCTTACCGAACATACTGTAATATCTTTCTACAATTGTAGACACTGTCATGAGTAATGAGTATAAAAACATCACCTGTTACAGTCTTCGTGCAGGCAGACAGTTTCAGGAAGAGTTGATATTTGAGGTGAACAATGTAAGACGCCATAAATCAGTCACAACCGTTGACCTTACACACAAACACATGTAGACAATGTTAATGATAATGAGTATTGATCACAGCACAGTGAAATTCTTTTCTTTGCATACCCCAGGGTCAGAGCACAGGGTCCAGCCGATTTGGAGAGGGGTAAGGCACCCCTGCAGAGAGGGTTAAGGGCGTTGCTCAGAGGCCCAACAGTGGCGGTTTGGCAGCACCGGGGCTTGAACCTCCGACCTTTCCGATTCATAACCCAGAGCCTTCACCACGTCACTCCACTGAAAGTGAAGTAATGTTTCACCATCTACCTTCATCAGAGCCAATTAGTTTCAGTGTACGGAGGAGGAAATGTGAATAAAACCTGGAACCGGAGTAAATGCCTTTAAATGTGTGACAGGCCTGTTAATAATGAAATCGCTGCCGTTAATCAGTGAATGGTCACCGTATTCCAAGAGAAAATAAACCTTCAGTGTCATATTACTCGTGTCTTACTTCCTGGCAAGTCAAGGTCGTAATAAAGTGTGTTTAATTGCCGATACACTTGATTATGTTCCAAATATGGAGTAAGCAAACAGGCAGATTCGCTTTGCATTTTAAGAGACTCATCCTGGTGCACAGGCAGATGGCAGATTGGAGTAAAATACTGCATGAGCACTTTGCACATCATCAGATCTCACTGAGAACACTTTCCTTTCAAGCTTCAGGATAAATCAAGCCTCCAGAAAGCTTTTTTTTTTTTTTTTAAATTAAACTCACGTAAAAATGACTATTTTGAATTTATCACAAGTGTTTGTCTTGGCTTCATTTCTCTAACAAGAAACCATTTAACACCACATCAGAACCATACAGAGGTTATGTTTAGATCACCCACAGTGACGTCACAGACGTCAGGGGCAGTAACTTGACGTCAGGTCTTTATATTACCCGTCTTAAAGAAACAATACTGATGTAATAATGTAGACATTACCACTATGAAACACATGGAATTATATAGTGACAGAAAAGAAGTGCTAAACAAACACAAACTATTTATATTGTAAAGTCTTAACAGTAGTCCTGATGAAGCGCTGCACTTGGTATCTTTTCAACCAGCGTATACAAAGTGTACTCAACATTAAAAGCATGCACTTTTCATCTCAACACTTACATACTTTAATACATACTAAATGTATCTTTTGGATCAATTTAGGACAAGCGTATTTAAACTGTAATCAAGTTGTTTTTCAATACGTTTTAAATGCATTTATATGCAACTTAGTTTGCACTCAAACTTAAGAATGTAATTTGAATACACAATTGATAAAACACACCTTTATATGTACTCCATATGTACTTATTTCCCATTTGCAAGGTCCATGTGGCATTGCCCAGTAAGCTCTAAATAAAATGGCTTGAGAAAAAGAAAAGAAAAAGATTAAAACAACTTGTGGCTACATTATTAATCTATATTTTGTTTAGACAATGAACATAACTGGTAGAGTAAATGGACAAAAGGAAGGCCTCCTTTTATAAAAAATATTTTTTTTAAAAAAAAAGCACAGAGATTATATTACGAACACTTGCGTTGGAGCAGCGGTTTGCTTGCAATTATGTGAATTCGGTCTGGATTCGTAAAACTCGGCCCTAATTAGTCCCCACCCCCCATGTCAACATCTCAACAGTGGCATTCCCAAGTGTAAGGAAGCGTTTATCCAAGTTTAGTAAATCCAACTACGCCACCCTGGGGGAGAAGCAGGGAAATACTCCCAAATAAAGGCACACAGAAGTTTTACCAATCAGGGAAAACAGGAGTGAGACCTGAGTATGAATATAAAAATTGTGTTTTATTATACACTTAATCATTAAAACCTAACAGATATAAAAGTCACCCTCCCATGAAGCACAATAAGAATTTACACTACGCACTTCTCCAGGCCCAGGCGTGGCGGGAACAAAGCAGGCCAGCTACAGCTCAGGAGGTCATCCTAACCCACCTTAATTCACACCAAAAATCATCAAACGCTACCTACACCATAAGGAAGTTGTTGTGTCTGCACACACGGTGAAGCACACCACCGAATGAAGGCAGCTAGCCTCCCCTGTCCCGCACCAAGACTCACTGGCTCCTGGAGAGAAAGAACAGCCATTGACCCAAAATTACACAAAACACTCAACAATAAGCAAAGAGAGAAAAATTACAGACACCCTGGTGTGGTGGCTAGAACACTCAGGCCCACCGACACCGAAGGCAATGAGGCAGTTTAACAGCGCCTAAGCTGAACCAGTATTATTGTAAATAAATAAAAAATACAAACAAAAATAACAAAAATTACACCAGCAACAAAGTACAGCTGATATGCAACACAGCAGAGACGAGGCACGTAAAGACAGACCAAGCAACCCAACCAAAGCAAAGCCAGTAAGCGAATCAACCATGCAAAATGCCCGTAAGGAAAGCAGTCAAGCAAAACAATAAAGAAAACGAGGGTCAAGCAAAACAGAGGAGTCACATGTAGCGTCTTCAGCTAGGGATTTGTCTTAAAGATTTCGATCCTGAACTCCGCCCTCTTACATCAACACAAAGATCGGAGAGTCAACCTAAATCTACCGAGTCCTGATGTGAGAAACGGAGAGGTGTACTTACCACTGTGTTGAACAAACACCAGACGCGAAGTTGTACGATTACTCCGATACCGCGGTTCAATATTCATATTTACATACAGCCACCAGGTAATGTTGTGCTCACTGAAAGCGATCTACACCGTGATCTCGCCATGGACATGCTCCACCAGCTCCACTATAAAGCGCTATATATATATATATATATATATATATATATATATATATATATATACTTTTAGCCTTGAGATGTTCACCTCATTACACCGTGAGACAAGCCTCGATGTATCTGACCAGAAATGGGAACAGAAATGCCAGGGAGCGAGGAATTCCGAATCACCAAGACACATATGCGCCTGCCAAAATAATGGTCCTTAAATAATAGGGTAGCTCCTACCTCATTGGTGTGCCGAAGCCATATCCCGAGCAGGGCCAATAGGATAGTTCACTTACTTATCCTGCCACATTCTACCCCTTTTTATTTGAATCGGCGTCCCGACGATGACCCAACGAACACACCGCTGGACTCTTTTGGGCTTGCATCCCTCCGCCTAAACCAGACCAAAATTCTATTTACATGTAGGGCCTGGTATAGTGAGTGCTCTCATGCCCCCCTCCTCCACGGCCCGTGGAAGATGGTACAGGTTTGATTGGTGGCCTGCAGTGGCCCGCCCCCTTCTCCGCAAGGGGATGTCATCCGTACATGACCGTACCATTATCCTAACCCTTATACAGGGCACAAAGCTGCCTTACCAGGGAGGGCTCAAAAGTTACAGCCCTGGTCTGAATGAATACGCCCAGGAATACTGAACTTATAAAACCATTCCACCACCAAAACTTGGACCACTGTTTACACCAGTTGGTCCCGTGTACGCACCGCCAAAGTGTACTTGGTGAAGACGTCCATCATAACCAGCACATTCTCCAACCCTGAACGAGTCAGCTCCAACACAGTGAAGTCTAGTGCCAATATTTCGTTTGGCCGAGAGGCCAGTATATGGCCCATGAAGCTACTAAGAAAAGGCTGCGTGTCCTTGGCCACCTGGCACCGGTCACACTCTCGACACCATTGTGCCACATCAGATGTCAGGCCCGGCCAATAACGATGCTGCCGCACCAACTCAGTGGTGCATTCAACTCCTTGGTGCCCATGCTCATGGAGTAACTGCATTAAAACTTTACCCTGTAATAGTGATGGCAGCAGCAGCTGAAGACCCTCTTCACACCCATCAGAGCAAAACAACCGGCCATGTAATACTCAGTCCTGCTCACACAAACGGTCCCATTAGCATAACAAAATCACAAGAGCCTTAAGAAGCTGCCAGCGTTCCTCTACACTAGGAGGCACCCCATACCTCCAAAACATTATGGCCTCACCAATAACAGGATCCTCTTCCTGCAAGGACTGCATATCCACAGCTAGACTGGGCAGCACAGTAGCTACAGCATGAGAACCCAGCCCTGTCTTCCAAGACTGCCTTACGCTGGTGGGGAGCACTGTGCCCGGCAGTAACGCCTCTAACTCACCCTGGTTTGAAGGACCCTGCTGGGAGAGAGCATCCACATTACGGTTGCTTCTTCCTGAGTGATACCTCAACTGTGCAGCCCACCACTGCTCCATGGCCCAGAGCTTGGCAGTAATCAGGCGGCTGAGGGGGTTGTTATCAGTGAAGACGACACACCTCTGCCCTAGCAGGTATTCCATGAACTTCAGTCATAGCCCACTTGAGCACCAAGAATTCCAACTTCATGGAGCTGTGATTAACATATTGCACTCAGTGGGCCCAAGACTGCGGCTAGAATAGGCTATAGACCACACCTTCCCCCTGCTCCTGAGACAGAACTGCTACCAACCCCCCATGACTAGCATCTCTCTCCAAGATAAAGGGAAGGGAACCAGCATAAACCAATACAGGGACAGAGGTGTGTCTACTCTTCAGGCCATGGAGGCAGTTAAACAGCACCTAAGCAGAACCAGTATTACTGTTAATAAATAAAAAGAAAAATATAGCCACTATAGCATGGAGACAATAGGACAAAGCCACAATATAGTAAGGTGATTGTGTGGGAAAACAAACCTGAAAGAACAGGTGTGATGCTGGAAACACTCATTTAACAATTAGAGTCAAAATACATGTGTTTGCAAGCCAAAAAGATCCAAAACTAAAGTCAACAAAAAGTAGCAACAAACAGAACAACAAAAAATAACAGAAAAGAAAACAAAAACAGAGAAAAACAAAACTAAACAGACAACCCAAGCAACACAACCCAAGCAACACAACCCAAGCAACGCCTGTAAGCGAACCAGCCAGGCAAAATGCCCGTAAGGAAAGCGGTCAAGCTAAACAGCAGGAGTCACATGTAGCGTCTTCAGCTCGAAGATTTCGATCCTGAACTCCGCCCTCTTACATCAACACAAAGATCGGAGAGTCAACCTAAATCTACCGAGTCCTAATGTGAGAAACGGAGAGGTGTACTTACCACTGTGTTGAACAAACACCAGATGCAAAAGTTGTACGATTACTTCGATACCGCGGTTCAATATTCATATTTATATACAGCCACCAGGTAATGTTGCTCTCCTGAACGCGACGTCGCCACAGCGCATGCGCCAACAGCTCCACTCTAAAACTATTTATAAACTATTAGCCCATTACGTATCTGACCGGAAATGAGAACGGAAACGGAAATGGCAGGGAGCGAGGAACTCCGAATCACCAAGACACATATACGCCTGCCAAAATAAGGGTCCTTCAACGATAGCGTAGCTCCTACCTCATTGGTCTGCCGAAGCCACACCCCGAGCAGGGCCAATAGGATAGTTCACTTATCCTTCCACACAGCCATAATTGGATAGCAGACCAGCCACAGAAACAATGACTGATAATAAATGGATTAAAAATAAGTGTTGTTTTTTTTTTTAAACAAATATAACGTATAATTGATGTGGTGATGTTTTCTGTACAGAGACATTGATTTAACATGTTTGAAACGGTCTCCATTGTCAGTGCTTTGTAACTGAAAAGTAAAGCTGTAAGTTTTAAACAAGTCTGTAGGTTGGAGGACTTTTTGCTGTTACTTGGCAACAGCCTGTATTTGTTTTTTGTTTTTTTTCACGACAAAGTGAAGGAATGACTGGTTTCAACTCCTAAAACGTAACTGATACCAGGAACTAACTTGTTCCGTGGACATTCCTGAACATTAAAAAGTAACTATAAATGGATAAAACACATTATTATTCTTTTTTAAATAAATAAAAATGAGCAAATTACTGTAGTGTAAGAGGAACAAAACGCTTCGAGGCATCAGGTCACCCCCAGCTTTGATTATTTCCTATAACAGCACGGTCTATAGTGTTCTTATTATTTATATAACATATAAGAATAAACTCACTTTTGGCTACTATACTTCATGTGAATGAGACACTTGGTGCGTCATTACACATGGAACACAATTAAACGAATGAATAAAATATTCAACACAACTAATTAAATACCAGCCTCTGCAAATTCATTAGTATTATAGAGAAGGGGAAATTATGCTGAAATAAACTCACATACAAAAGCTTTTGTTGAATGTTCCATCAGCCAGGTGGAAAATATTGATGTGGGATTTGTACATGACCGGTATGAATATGAAAATGTCACTGTGCAGACTTGGTTGGTAAAGACAGTGAGAGGAGTTTATCTGACTGGATATCACAGCAGTATTCTTTTTTTTTTCTTTTTCCAATGGTCACAACAATACCAGGAATATACTCTATCTGCCATATTCACAGGTGCCAATACTATTATCATATGCCTTATTATTGTGTTTACATGCTGATCATGGAAATATGACATAAACTGCTGGACTACTGGACAGTCAGCTCATGAAAAAAGATCACATGGAAAGTTTTTGGGTCGATTTTGGAACAATTAAAAAGAGACACTTTTTCCGCCTCTAATTTAGTCGCAGTTGCATCTCGGTGTAATGAGTTTCTCCTTTCCACATCAGCACCAGCAGCTTGGGAAGAAAAGCCATATCTCTTCTGTGCACTGAAGCTTACGCTGCAAATGAACGGCGATCCTGCATTAGCATGCGCTTTGGTGCACTTGCGTAGACGCTCAATTAGTTCAAGTAGCCACCGGGGAGCGAAGGACCTTCCTGCCTACTGACTACATGGTTAAATGTGGTCATAAGCACCCATGGCACATGGCACAGCTGGCATCCAATCCCGACTCCCGAATCCAGGGACTTTTAGATTCGGAATGCCACAACTATTACATTTGACCTCAAAAAAACCAGAAGAACTGATATGTGGAAGACTACAGCATGTACATTTTAGCATTCTACCTTATTTAACAAAGCAGATTCCATTTCTTGGTTGATTTGCATCAGTTTGTGAACTGAATTTAATGTGAAAACTCCAGGACCTGAGACTGATATCCAGTGGTATGTTAAGTTCGCAGTTTTGGACTTATCAGATTGTACCATTAGGTTGATTGATTGCATTATGACTCCTGAACACTAGAATCTGATCTTCCCTTGGGTTTAGCTATACTCTCTCTCCATTCTTCATCCAAGAATCTTGCAATCGTTTACATTTGCAGTTAATTATTTGGCAGATATACACAATATATGGCAATATTTACATGAGGAAAGTTCTCGATATTCAGACTTGGGTTACGCACACTCCCGCCATTTTTCCAATTCAAATGACCTACACATACGGTAGGTTGCCAGATGTTTCTTGAGTAGAAGGGTCTGATTATATATATATATTTATAGACTTCTCTTTGTCTAATTTTTTTTATTATAGTTTTATTTTTAATTTATTTTTAAAAATCCACTGAAAAGAGTTGAATGGAAAACTCCATACTGTGGCCTTTAATATGCGTTTCTGAGACACCAGATGTGCATCCTGCTTGGTTAAATTGCACTCAGTTGTGATTTTCCATTAGTGTGTAGCATTTTAGAGGCTAATACTGTATAATGACTAGGAAAATCATAATAAACCTTTATAGTAAGGAAATTACAAGACACAGTATGTAGCATCCTTTATTTATTTCCTTCTTCCAGTGTTTATGTGTTATGATGTAATCGAGTATACTTAAATATACTTTTACGAGTATTTGATGAGTTAGTCCTAATTCTAGTTGGAAGTTTTATTCAAGTTAAACAGTAGACAGGCTCTAGTACTTAGGAACTTCATTGAGATTTGCTAGTTGTGACAAAAATACCCATTACTTTTCCTGTCTAAAAGTTAATGTGGTGTTAAAATGACGGTCATTACAAACATCTGTACGTTACCATCCACTGAAATAGCCAGAAACTTCACAAAGTGCACTTACAAATGGATTTCACTTTATTTCCCCCCTAATCTTCTTATCTTGGAGAGTAGTGCTCTTTTTCTCAGCAGTCCTGTATTCAGCAATGTTGTTCAGAAGGGCAAAAAAGAGTCATACGTTTTATGTGTTCAGCTGCAGTGTAATATTTTGATGTCGCAGTCTTTCCAGTTTCACATGTTAACGTTATAGGATTTTTATTCTGATTGCAAACCACATAGGGTGCCGTGGTAGCTTAATGGTTCAGGTGTTGTACTACTGATCAGAAGGTCATGAGTGTAAATCCCAGCACCACTAAGCTGTCACTGCTGGGCATGTTATTTGAGTTTATGTAGCCTTCCTGTCAGCTTGAACCAGACTGGCCATTGTCTTCTGACCTCTCGGAGAAACTTAAACCTAATTTTAAGTCAGAGATCCGCATTTTCTCCTATTCTGAAGCGCTTGTCCTGTATCTGCGTGGTTTTATGCACTGTGCTACTGCCACGTGATTGGGTGATTGTATTAATGGACAGGTGTTTCTAATACAGTGGACAATTTTGTATAGATGTATAGAATGAAAAGAAGTTAAATAGACTTATATTTATATATAATCAAAATCTGGAGCTGGTCCAGGAACTGAACACAAACCAGAAGTTAAGTTTAGATGCTGTCTAAAAGGTTCATTTTAATATTTCAGTTGTTGGCTTAAATCACAGAGGTGTGCCAGGCACCGTTTTCAAAAATATCTTGACAACCTGTTATTCATTGTGGTCACATTGTCCCTGCTTGCAGCCTGTTAACTGAGGTAAGTGGTGTATTTTCACTGAATTACCATAAAATTGGAATTTAAAAAAAAGCACTAATCAGTGAAAATGCTTCAGCGTTTATGAGCGATTTGTCAAAGTGAGCTCCTGCAGGTAGGTCATGGTGCTCATCGGAAGCAATAAGAAGCAATTACAATTTATTTTTATTCAAGAAATGCTTGGAAAGCAACAGGGAATAGGCTTTCATTGTGATTTCTGAGGGTCTTAAGACTAATGGATGATAAAAGAGGCCTAGAACCAACATTTAGAACCCAGGAACTGAAATATGTGGCATCATGGAAAATTACTTTAAAAATGTATGAGCAGAACCTTGGGGGTTGGAAAACCCTTTAAACCGGCTTCTTCAAGGTTTCATTGGATAATTAAAGGGTATTTTTTGGCCACGTAAAGGAGTTAGAACTAAACTCCTACAACCTTTAAGGGTTCCCCCAGAGGGACAGTATCATACAGGAAATTCTCAACCATTTGTCTTACTTTTAATAAATTATTCTTGAATCAAGTTTGTATTAAGTTTTTGTAATTGATGAAACTGAAACGCTTGTTAGTGAACTTTTTTACCTCAGCATTCTTAGAAAAATGGGGAGTCCTGAAGGGTTCTTTGGATAATTTAGGAAGCAAAGAATTCATTCTGAACCGTTCTTTTAAAGAATGCAGGGACAAAAAGTGTGTTCCAGTTGGTTCTTCTTGGAACCTTCTCCAAAAGGAAAGCCATCTGTTGTAGAAAAGCAAGCTGAAGAAATGCTTGAAGTATATGAAGAACAATTTAAGCAACCATTCTTTGGTCTAGATAGATTTTTCTAATAGATTGTTTAATCTAGAAAAAGTGAAAATTTCTCAACATTTGGATCCTGTCTTCTTAAAAATGGAGGTTCCTGAAGGGTTCTTCTGATAGTTATCTGATATGTAAACACTCTGTTTGTAGAGAGACAAATTAAAGAACTGTTCTAGGTTTACATTTATTCATTTAGCGGACGCTTTAATCCAAAGTGACTTACAAATCAGGAAATACAAGCAAAGTGATATATCAAGCGGAGAACCGTACAAGTAGTGCTGCCATATATATATATATATATATATATATATATATATATATATATATATATATATATATAAGTTAGGTGTTGACGGAAGAGGTGGGTCTTTAGCCGGTTTTTGAAGATAGTGACAGATTCTGCGGTCCGGATTGAGGTTGGAAGTTCATTCCACCACTGAGGAACAGTGAGCATCAAGGCGTTGAATTTGATGCGGGCGGCTACAGGAAGCCAGTGGAGGGAGATGAAGAGGGGTGTGACATGGGTTCTCTTGGGCTGGTTGAAGACGAGGCGCGCTGCAGCATTCTGAATCATCTGAAGGGGTTTGATGGAGCTGCTGGGAGGCCCGAAAGTAGTGAGTTGCAGTAGTCCAGTTTTGAGATAACAAGAGCCTGGACTAGTATCTGTGCAGCCTGTTCGGTGATGTAGGGTCGGATTCTCTTGATGTTGTACAGGATGAACCTACAGGACTGTGCAGTTGTTGAGATCTGGTCTGTAAAGGTCAAATTTTCATCGAAAGTCATCCCAAGGTTCCTGGCCGTCCTGGTTGGGTTGAGCTGAGTTTGAGCTGAGCTGTACAGTAAGGTTGTGGTTGATTGAGGGGCAGGCAGGTATGACGAGAAGCTCAGTTTTTTGCCAAGTTGAGCTTAAGGTGGCGTTCCCTCATCCAATTTGAGATGTCAGACAGGCAGGCGGACATGTGTGCAGAGACGGATGGATCATCAGGCTGGAAGGACAAATAGAGCTGGGTGTCGTCAGCATAGCAGTGACAGGAGAAGCCATGAGACTCAACTCAACTCAATCACAGGCCCCAGAGATATAGTATAAATAGAAAAGAGCAGTGGACCCAGAACTGACCCCTGAGGACCCCTGTTTCTGTTCTGGAAAAAAAAAAAAACTTTGTGAAAACTTTTTTTTTTAAAAAGTTTTTCTTAAAAATTAGTTTTTTGAAAGGGTTTTTCAGAGTTTCTTTTTTCTTCTAGGTGACCCTTCTAGACTCCTGATTGAAACTTTTTCTAACAGTATTAGAAAAAAGTACTCTGAAAAAAATGATGACCTAGCACTCTTAGAAAAAAGGGTTCCTGAAGGGTTCTTGGGATAGTTAAGAGTTCGTTGTTTCCTAAAGGGTTTCTTCATGGAACCTTCTCTGATAGGAGAACATTCTGTCATAAAGAGGCAAAATAAACAAACCTTCCAAGTTCTAGATTTAACTTTTTTTCTGATAGTGTATCTAATGTAAACAAACAAACAAACAAACAAACAAAAAAAAAGTAAAAACTTTCTGCTTTCTTAAAAATTTGATTTCTGAAGGCTTCCCCCGATAGTTAGGAGGTCTGTGCTTCCTACGCGATTTCTTCTAGGACTATTCTCTGACGTTAAAGCACCATAGGGTCTAGAGTTTTCTAATAGTGTTTCAAATTTAAAAACAAACAAACAAACAAACAAAACCCTTATGAAAAATATTTTTAGAAAAAAAAAACATTCCTGAAAGACAAATTCAAAAAACCTTCTAGGTTCTAGATTGACCCCCTTTTCTAATAGTGTTTCTAATATAAGAAAAAAAAAGAGAGAAAGAACTCCTGAAATTTCAGAACCTCAGAAATTTTAGATCCTTGCCTTCTTAAATAAATGAGGGTCATGAAAGATTCAGATAGCTGAGTCCTTTGTTTCCTAAAGGGTATCTTCATGGAATGCTCTCTTAGACAGAGAAACGTTATAGACTGTTACAGAAAGACAAGACAAAGAAACCTTCTCGGTACTAGATTTAACATTTTTCTAATCTAAAAATGATTTTAAAAACTTGTGGTCTTTCGGAGCTTGCAATGTGAAAGAAAAGGTTCCTGAAGGGTTCTTCAGATAGTTATGAGTGCTTTTCTTCCTGAAGAGTTTCTTCATGAAAACTCTCTTATAGGAAAATGTTCTGTTCTACAGAGATGAGATCAAAAAATGCAAAAATGCAAAAACTTTTGGACCTTACATTCTTTAAAAAAAAAAAAAAGAAGAAAAGGTGGTTCCTGAAGGGTTCTTCAGATAGTGTACAATTCTTTGCTTCATAAAATGTTTGTTTTCGGAAGCCTTTCTATTTGAACAACACTCTGTCATAGACAGGTAAGCTAAAGAGCCCTTCTTGGTTCTAGATTTAACCTTTTCCTAATGATGTGCTGTATAATATCTGAAAAAAGTGCGTCTGTGGTTCACAATACATGGCATGTGACAATAATAAGAAGCAATCACAATTTATTTTGATCCAGGAATTGCACATAAAGCAAAGTATGTTGTGTTCATTTCTGATAAATGGTGACACCTAAACAGGTTTTGGTGGACTGACTGATTTTTCCACTGAAACATTTCCACACTGTCCACACAGAGCAAAACACTCACAACCCGAGAACCGAACAATCACGCGAGAGCACATCAAACGCTACGGTTTCGCTTTTGATCTTCAAAGACGATTCATCTTAAAAAAAAATAATAATAAAATAAATTGTCTTTCTGGAGTCACCGCTGTGTTCATAAGTGTGTGTGTGTGTGTGTGTGTGTGTGTGTGCAAATATATTGTATTATATATGCTACACAGATAGCTTTCCATTCTCAATACAGCTTCCAGCATTCTGCATGTTCCATTAAAGTTATACGGTGAGGTCCAAAATCTGAGACTACACTGAAAATCCGGGAATGTTTTTTTATTATTATTTAAACCTGGAAACCAACAAATTTTAAAATGTTGAAAAATCTATATTTTTGTGCATGTTCAATCTTCAAGCAAACTTTTTCCCGTTCGGACAGCGGCGCATGTCCAGACCACAGTGCGATGGATGTGACGGAACACATCAGCGTCAGGTTGTGAAGTCCGGCTCGAAATCAAAACCGGGAGGTTCGGTACTGAATACTATCAAATTCTGAAATTTCAGAAAGATTTCTAAGATTTCTATCTTTCACTCAAGGTATTGCGCATAATACAATTTGTAATGATGTAAAAGTCTCAGTCTTTTCAGTCCGTACAGGATTTCACCGAGTTTTTTTTGGTGACTGTCGCAGACAAAAACGCTTGATTTCGCTGAGGCGTTTTTCCAAAATTTGCGATTGTGATTTACGAGGTGTTTTTGTGCTTTTTGTTTTTAATTGGCGAAAGCGCAGTTGCACGAAATAGTTTTGCGCGGTCTTTCCCAGTGATGCTCTTGGTAAAGGAGACCTTTTAGCTGCACTTTGGCTGAATGCGTGTTGTGATGATGTCACGCGACGCGTCTCGGCCAAAATCTTGGGAAAATCTGGACTAATTCCGAAAAATTGTGAGCTCCTCCGAATATTGCGGCGTTTGCTTGATTTTGCGTTCATTTCTGGAACTCCTGCAGGGACGTCTTTTGGACCTCGCCGTATGACACAGTCATTTCCAGCGTACTGTACTGTAAGCGCACAAATCGAAAAAATAAACGGCAAAGGTAACAGTTACAAAGATATTTTTTCCCCACATGTACATTTCAAAGAATTTTTTACAATAGATGAAGATCATTGTACACGTCTTAGAAACACTGTTATCTGTGGCAAATTTTGGAACTTTTCAACCTATGTACAAAAAAAACTTTTCTTTTTTTTTTTACGGCGTTCCCGTTCACGTCTTGATCAATACATCTTTCCAGTGTATTCACCAACAACGCTAACGTCTCAGTCAAGGCTTGGTGAGGCATTTCTGTCCTCCGCAATCCTGGATTAGTCCGAAAGTTTGATGACGACGACGAAAAGGAAAGGCTTTGATCATATGAAGTACTCTTTTTGGCTTTCTCTGATTACGCTCTGCGCACTGTGGTCAGCGTTGAACGTGGTTTCAGGACCGTCCTCCGATTTCGCTCCCTTCGACTCCTGGGTCTGAAACGTCTCTTTCCGTCTGTAGAAGAATCGCGCCAGGACGGCCAGGCATGCCAGGATCACGAATATCACGACGGCGATGACGCCTGGAAAACACCAAATTACATATGGGTGCAACATGCAACAAGATACCAAGGAGCGGTATTACATCACATCCGTGCTCCTGCTGTTCTAGAGATTTCTCAAGTTTTTTATTAAAACCATAAAACCTTCTGTTGTATTATGCGTTTCCTTCGACGGGCTGAGCGTCTTCTCGTAACGGTTATATTTTTAACAACGGCGCCATGAAAGCCTCATCATGCGTTTTGCATTTATAAAGAGTGCAAGGAGATTCGACGTGATTTAACATGGAATAAATCTCATACAGCTATCAACATCACGTGCGTCGAGATTACACACGTCGATCAAGCATTTAAAGTGGATCATTTAGAGCTCTCATTCTAGTCTGGCAGGAATTAGGATAATCAGTTGCCTAATGTAATTAAGCAAAGAAATTTGCACTCAAGTTTGTGACTCATGAGCGTCTAACTTCATCATACAGTATAAGCGTTATTTTAAAAAAAATAAAAAAGGTATATTTCACAAATTATCTGTACTTTCTGTCAGAAGGTGGCATTTCCTGAGCAGGTCCTTCATCACGTTCTGTTAAGCTGCGTGTATGTAATTATGCAAAAAAAAAACAACAAAAAAAAAACACTTATAATTGCAATGCCAAAAATACATCGCAGCTTAATTTAATGCCACATTACTCTTGGTGAGGAGAGGATATTTGAAGATGGCATTAAAAGTTCCTAAAATCAGCAAATTGTTTCTTTAAATTAGTTTTGGCGTCCTCTAGAACTTCCTTTCTATTAAATAGAATTGACCTGCGGAGCGTTCTGGGTTTTGCGTGTGCTATTTGTTCGTATGCTAACGTGCTGTCGAGTTCTTCATTCGGATTGGTCAGGAGGTATCGATTACAGTAAGTAAGGAATAACACACAACAGACCGGTGCTGTTGTACAGAGATAACGCACTCCGGGGGGGTGGGGGGGTGGGGGTGTGGTTTGATCCGAGCGCATTAATACAAACCTGGGATTTGAAAGACAGACAGAACTACTGTAAAATCGATAACTATCTGATTATCCGATTTACGAACTCAACGATGCCGTTCGGTTGTGTACATGGGGTTTAACCTTGTCCTCGTCAAAAAAAAAAAGAAAAAAGTTATAAGCAGATACCGTGATAAACTAAAAAAAGTTTTGGGTTTCGAGTCGATGATATTGCAGCAGGAGCAGCGTTAGCAGTCCCACTTGGGAAAGTACAGCAGAAGAGCAGACGTGTTAAAGGCACAGGAAGAAGACGCAAACAGAATCAGCTTCTGTGAAGGAACATTTGTTTCCTCATCAACTTAAAACGAACAAAGTGCACCGAGACGGCTGTTACCTCCAATCAAAGCCGAGTCGCCACTGATTGCATTGACTACGGGCTCTCCTACAGTGCCCACATGATCTACAGCAGAGGGAAAGAAGAGAAAGAAGAGACACACAGAGCATCATACTCGGCATTCACAAGGCCGCTGTGCAGAGAGGCGGTAAAGCGCGAAAATGGAAGCAGAGAGAAGAAAGGGTATGCAAATGAAATTCTCTCGCATGCAGATTAATAAACCGATTGGTCGCATTTGAGCCTTAATTTAATTATCGGCATGCAGGCTTTCCCAGAGCTACAGACAAAGTGTTACGGAAAAAAACCCAAAAAACACTTTGCCATGCCATGTCTTTTTAAAAGTTTCTACTGGCTCAAGTCATCTCTTTTGTTTTTGTAGCGATAACTGTAACACACAGTGGTAAACATTCTGGGCGGGTTAGGGTTAGTACATATCGTATTGATTTTTGAAGTGAAAAGAAGTAAACGCAACCACAGGTTTAGACACCCTTCCAGTTCTAATGCCTCAGACCTTAAATGACTTAATTGAGTATGACATGCTAGGCAGGAAGAACAATTCCAGATAATACTAAATTCCCTGGCTCTTCAGACCTTGTCCAACCACGGGCTCCGCTAAACACTTGCCTGATAATCTGAAAATGAAATTTAAATGATGCCTACAAAGTAGAGGGCTATAAAACAATATCGACGCTCCTCCAGCTCACGAAGTCATTAAGACGTGGCAGTTAAGGGGATCTGTGGACGTTAAATCTGATAGATCAAGAACGCTTTCATACAGAACTGCAGGTACGCTAGCCATAAAGGCAAAGCAAAAGCCCCATATGACATTAAAGACCTGCAGGACGGTTAGCTGACACTGGAGTGGTGGTGCACCGTTCTGTCCTTCAGCACTGCCTGTACAAACATGATCTGCATGGAAGAGTCATCAGCAGGAAACCTTAACTGTGACCTCGTCACAAAAGTAAACATCTGATGTATGCAAAACAATATCGAGTCATTTAAAGTAGTACAAATACAACTCTTTGGCCACAATCACCATGGATTCCAGTAAATATCTGCAAATTCGGGAAGCAAATGTGACATGGTCAGTGAAGAAACTGAAGCTGAAGAGAGACTGGCTCCTACAACAGGACAATAATCCGAAACTACTTCAAGAAATGTAAGCTGAAGCTTATGGAACGGCCAGAGCGATCCCCTGCCTTGAACACAGAACAGAACAGAAGTCGAGGTGTGAGCTTTAAGGAGCTGTAGGAGGATGGAGTTGGAGGGAACTTTGGCTCTCAGACAGATGCCATGCGGTGAGCTGTACCCGACAGTGAGTGGGTGGTCTCGGCTGCGTAGGGACTGGATGACGAGGACGAGCCGCAGTTGGACTCAGTCAGTGTCCCTGTGACAGTAACTGGACTGGTGTGTGGATAAAGCAGCGCCGCTTTCAGGGGAGAGATGGAGTTGAACTGGACCACCGACAGGCAGCCGGTAAAGCCTTGAGAAGCCAGACGAGCTATCTCTGCATCCAGCTCGTCATACTCTGTGGATATATACGTACAAACACACACACACACACACACACACACACACACGTCATGGAGTTCATTCTATAGACATGACAAGAAGTTACAAGAAAAATCCATCGCTCTCTCTCTGTCTCTCTCTCTGTCTCTCTCTCTGTCTCTCTCTCTGTGTTTCTCTCTCTCTCTCATTGTTTCTTTCCCTCCCTCTCTCTGTTTCTCTCTCTGTCTCTCTCTCTGTCTCTCTCTCTCTGTGTTTCTCTCTCTCTCATTGTTTCTTTCCCTCCCTCTCTCTGTCTCTCTCTCTGTCTCTCTCTCTGTCTCTCACTCTGTCTCTCTCTCTGTCTCTCACTCTGTCTCTCACTCTGTCTCTCTCTCTGTTTCTCTCTCTGTCTCTCACTCTGTCTCTCTCTGTCTCTCTCTCTCTGTGTTTCTCTCTCTCTCTCACTGTTTCTTTCCTTCCCTCTCTCTGTCTCTCTTTGTGTTGTTCAATTCAATTCAATTCAATTCAATTAATCTGTGTGTGTGTGTGTGTGTGTGTGTGTGCATGTGTGTGTGCAGATACGTACTCTCCTGCTAAAACACAGCTCTCCTTCCTGTCTCCTAACAGAATGGGGAGTGTGTCAGTGTTGGACAGAAGGGAGAATCAGTTGGTGGTGTGTGTGATATGAAATGTTTCCGAAAAATATTTCACGCGTGTGTTTGAATTTGTTCCACTCTGTTAGAAAGTGCAGCTGTGTCTCCATTGTGTTGCTGTTGTACTCTGTGTACACTCTCTGCTCTGTAGGGAGCTATGATTTCTTATCTTGATAGCCAGTGTGTGTGTGTGTGTGTGTGTGTGTGGCCAGAGTCTATACTTTGTCGACGTGGTTCTGTCTGTCTATCTATCTGTGTGTGTGCGTGTGTGCGTGTGTGTGTGTGTGTGTGTGTGTGTGTGTGTGTGTGTGTGTGTGTGTGTGTGTGCCTCTGTACAGATGGTTATTAACTTTTAAAACCACACACTTCAAAGTATTACACACATATTTATTTGTGAATAATTTGTGTTAATATTTGCCATGGGCTACAAATAACTTTCATCACTTCAGTTAAGGTCACTATTTAACTACTTCAGGTTTTATGAATGTGTATTTAAACAGCCTCAAGCAGCATTATCCGGTAACATAATCCGATATAAACGACTGTACTGGATTCACGTGGGGATTACGTGACGTGCGGATGTTGACCTTAAGCGGCGACCTCCAAATTAGAGCTGCACAATGAATCGAATATCGATCTCGATTACATGAACGTGATCGACTGCGATGTTGATGTTTAAAGTTCATCCTCCACTGCAGATCAAGTCAATTGCTTCCGAATCTTACAGCCAATCACCATAGAGCGGCGCAGGGATGATGTCATTGTGTACGCCAAAACCCGGAAACCAGTCCGCACTTCAGCGCTCGAGCTGCCAGCTTCGTTCGGGTTTCAGGTGAAATCGTGATACTAACATGTTGCTAAACGGGAGTACAGAGGTTGCTGTGGACATTAAACATCATCACACTGAACAGGAAAAACTCAGATAAACTGGTTCAGGTGTGGTTCAGATTTGGAAAAACTGGTTCAGGTGTGCTGTGCACAATCCCCAAAAAACCTGGATGAATCTGATCTGCGGTAGTCTTCGCTGTTGCATTTTGCTGGCTAACTATGCACTGAAAGCAGTAATTATGAGGTAATAACTAATTAAATGCGGTTAATAAATTTGACTAATACAGACATAAGGACTGCTTTCTCATTTCTTACACTGCATCTCCTCATTTTCTTTCCTCACGTCCCTTCCTCAGCTTTTAGCTCCACCCTTGGAGGAAGTGAGGAAAGAATGTAAAGAAAGCAATCAAGAACTGAAGGGACAACATCATACAGATACAGGTCAAGAGCTTGAGATTATGTTCACGTCAAACATCAGAATGGGGGAAAACGTGTTTAAGAACCTGCTGATCTCCTGGGATTTTCACGAATGGTTATACAGAATGGTGCGGAAAACAAAAAACATCCAGTGAGAGTCCGCTGAGTGGTAGAGATGAGAGATGACAGAGGAGAATGGGCAGATTGGTCAGAATGGCTACGCTAACTCAAATAACTATTCTTTACCGCCATGGTGAACAGAAAGCATTTCAGAACGCCCAATACGCCAAACCTTCAGGCAAATAGGCTTCAACAGCGTTCCTACAAGACACCATTACTGTGGTGTTACATATACTCAGCGATTACACTCCGAATTCGCTTAAACAACCCCGCGTAATTGTTTATGTTTTTAGCTTGATGAGTCTTCTATCACTCATTTCTTATATTGGTGTTTTAACAGCAAGGCATATTTTAATTCAAGGATTTTTTTGTTTATGTAGCCTGAGTCTGAGATGGATTGGAATTTATACTGTACTTACACCCATTCTAACAGCAGTTACATGCTATAACAAGACTTCTGCCTAGCAAGCACCTGTGTATCTCTGACATGAAAGCCTCCTCTCTCCTCATTCCTCAAGTCCTCCAAGTGCGTTTTTAGAATTATGTCCTTAACAATGGTGGACTTCGATCGATTTCTGGGTCATGGGCTGAAAGATGTACAATCGAGGAATCTAGGAGGCATCGATTAGAATTTCGGGAGGCATCCGCTGTGTTTTGGACTAATTTGGACCATTTTTGATAAAAAGCTCCTGACATGTTCAATGTGAATTTGTACTGTAGTGTTAAAAAAAAGAGAAGCAATTCGACCAGTGTTTCTTATGCTCGTAGAGTCTCAAGACTCCTGCTTTGTGAATACCGGCCCTGACAGACTCGACCCCAAACTTTTACTCTTCTCCCCGTTATGCAGGTTTCATCTTTTATTCTGTATTTATTACGGTGTAATGATCGATGGCTGGCTTTGTTGGGAATGACAGAGAATGCTCTTTTAGGTTTCCGCTTTAAACTCTGCCGCTCTCTCTGCAGGGGGCTACGAAGAAATGTACTCATGCTAACAACACAAAGACGAGATTTTGGTAAATAATGCAGATCGGGCCTCTTCCAGGACCCAGAAAATCTGAGTAATCAGGTCAGATGTTCTAACGGCAACAGGAATTGGTTAGAATAGTGAAGCAATGTGGTGAGTCAAACAATCATGATACCATTGGAAGATCAAATATGTTGGCGGGGGTGGGGGTGGGGTGGTGGTTGACGGTTGGGAGGGGGAAGTTGTGCCACTCAGGATCGGGACAGTATTTTTTTTCTGAAGACTCTACACCCTTAATTCACTTCAATGGCTGTCTGAGCAATCATCTCCTACAGCACCCATTGAAGCAGTTACGTGTCCCAGGCATGTCATCTCTCCAGTCCTGCTCTAAAATGCATCTAATAATCCATAATGATCAATTACATGGACATTCCACCTGCATTTCTTTGAGGCCGGCACTCAGCTCCATTTTTCCCTTGCCCACGTTTTAACCGAAAGCACAGGCTGGGAACAGAAGCTTGAAAGCTCTGTCCAGACGAGAGCAAACGATCGTAGCACTTCTTTACAGAGCCTCTCTAACAGGCAGCCCAGAAAGACGCTGATGGCATTTTAATGCGCTTACTCACCAGGCACTTTCCCGATGACGATGGCTTTGATGGCGTTGAAGTCAACATCTGATGATAGGTTGAAGTCTTCCCTCGCGTTCTGATCAATCTAGGAGATGCAAAGGAGCTTCAGTAAACAGGGGATGACTGTCATGCTGAAAAGGGCTTTAGCACTTTCATGTTTCAAATGTTCAGGAGCGTTATTCGTCCACAGCGAGGCTTTTTTAATTAAAGCTGCGCTTCAAAGCCGTTTAAACATGCCGTTGTGTGGCGCAGGGCCTCTTATTGCTCCGCGGGGGAAGACAAATTGGGAAGTGCTCGAATCGGGAAAGAAAGATTGCCGAGATGAGCTCACATCTTTGAAACGCAATTATCATGAAGGCTTAGACTAATTGGTGAAGGTTATCTACCAAGTAACAGTCGTCTGAGACGCATTTTGGGCTCACCACAGCAGATTGCGTATTGACTCGAGGGTAGAAGAGAATAAACTGAAGAAAAGTATAACGTCTCATTCAACAGTCCATTTTATAGGCACAGTAGAATGAACTGGAGTTTTGTTTTCTTCCATCATAACTTGATGAGCTACTGGAGCTACAGTGACTCGGTTTCCATCATGATTTCCATCAACAAGCACGTAATGCAAGGAATAACAACAACACAACACAACACAACACAACACAACACAACACAACATGCTTTCATAGAAAGATAAACAATTCAGTGGTGTGATGCTGAAGTATTGTCTTCCTCCGTCTTGTACACCACACCAATTCGCCAACTCTAACCATTTCTTTTTTAGCCATTTACAGTTACATTTAATGGCGTGGAACTACTTAGTTCCTTAAATTACGTACTTATATAATACTGCAGCAGCTATAAACAGTCGTTCCCTCATGTTACCAAGAAATTGCTGACACTAGAGACTCCTTCCAAAAATGTTATATAAACGTCTCCTCTAAGAAAACTTCCCCATAGCAACGATAACACATGTTTTTGAATCCTATTATGTGGCGCATCTGTTGTACAAGTCACGATGAATGAGTTGTTACCATAGAAACCGTAAGGTATTAGAACGTGTTAATTAATAGAATTTTAGGATTTTCCTTGTAGCCTAAACTATGATCAGAGATGACGTACTAGATAAATATACGTCGCTCTGGATAAGGGCGTCTGCCAAATGCCGTGAATGTACTTAGTGGAAAATTAATCAACATTTTCTGACCAATCAGGATCGAGAATTCAACAGCGCTGTTGTATAAAGCTGCATTATCACTGTGTAGAAATGAATGATATTTAGTATGCACGTGTTAATCTGAAACGTTTGTAATTTTGAAATGATCATACATGAATAAAACATGATTCGAAGGTGATTACAAGATTTAGCTAAATCAAAGTACATTAGCGCTGCTTATGCTAATGCTCTGTCGTGTATTAGTATTGCTGTATATCAGATAAACAAACAGGGCTCAGACTTTCCTGTCTTTATACTTGGAAAAAGCTCAGTTATGCGCTAAACATACAAATATACAATCATTTAAAAGTGTTATATCACTGAAACGGATACCGTCTGTCTGACCTGAATACTGAGGCTCTCCAGGACTCTCCTGATAGACACTTGGTGCAGCTGTCCATTGGCCAGGTTCTTCACGTTTGATCGGAAGACGTCAGCATCTCTGTTATTCTGCAGTTTGTACTTCACCTCCAGTTGACCTTCAAAAAGCATAGAATATCCTGTCATGTATCAGACGCGGCCACTGCAGTCCTTTTGTACTGTAGTAAACAGTCACGATGAATAATCTATAATCTATAATCTACCAGATTACTGCAGGATCAATGAGCAACAACACTAACTCACATTTATGGCACAATAAAGCTGTCTGTTAAGAAGATTAGTATTTAATCCACTGCCATTAACCCTTAAAGCTTAGTTTCATTTTCCTCAAAAATAATAACATCACTGTATTAGTCAAGAGTACAGCTTTCTCAATACAGAGTTTTCTTTTCCTTAAAAAAATCCATCTGTTTGAGAAGAAATTGCGAGCTGGGACCGTTTGGGGGAATACTGTCAAAATGAATACTGTGTATAAATAGTCTCCAGTGAACTCGCTCAAATCTGTTGGACGGCTTTATGCTCTAGAGAACACACATCATTTTACATGGAGCAACATGCGGAGATGTCTATAACTGTCAGGGATCTGCGAATCTGTCAACTGCCCCATCTAACACTAATTCCCTCAGCTGATCAGATCCATCCATCCATCCATTTTCTGTACCGCTTATCGGCTTATACACAGGGTCGCGGGGAGACTGGAGCCTATCCCGGGGAACTCGGGGCACAAGGCGGGGGACACCCTGAATGGGGTGCCGACCCATCGCAGAGCACAATTGCACACACACATTCACACACTACTGAGGGACCGAGGGAAGAAAACGGAGTACCCGGAGGAAACCCCCGAACCCTCTGCGCACACAGGGCGGAGGCCGGATTTCAACCCCCAACCCCAGAGGTGCAAGGCAAACGTACTAACCACTGGTTCTAAGAATAAGATTGCCAGTCGAGAGCAAGACTACAAAAGGATGCGACCAAGACTAGAGAGTCGTACGACCGAGAGAAACGGATATAAAGCGAAAAATCTAAATGAAAGTATAAGACCCTGATTGCAGAAAGGTCTGATACGCAAGAGCAGACAGTGAGGGGAAGGTTTTAAAATATACATTCATCTTTTTTTATTTGTATCATATCATAATTTCTCACATTCGACAAATAAGGTCAAGACCAAGACAGGGTTAAAAAAATGATTAACCTTGTATTGTGAACACCACAGGTTCTGAACCCTGGTCCTGGAGAACCCCCTGTCCTGCTGAGTGTTTTTCATGTGTCGGGGAAGGGAAAACACGAAAGTGCAGTCATATGCAAACCCTTAGACCAACTCAAGAGTGGCGGTGCACCGTTCTACCGTGCACTGATCCTGCACAAACATGATCTGCATGGAAGAGTCATCAGAAGGAAACCTTACTTGCGACCTCAACTCAAACGTGAACAAACATTTGATTTATGCAAAACAATATCTACGTAGATAAGCTAGGGGCATTTTGGAAAGAAGTCCTGTTGACCAATGAAGTAAAAATGAAACTCTTTGGCCACAAAGTGGTGGAAAGGGGCAGTGGTGTCTCAGTAGTTAAAGGCTCTGGGTTACTGATCAGAAGGTCAGGAGTACAAGCCCCAGCACTGCCAAGCTACCACTGCTGGGCCCTTGGGCATGGCCCTTAACCCTCAATTGCTCAGTTGTATATATGAGATAAACGTAAGTCGCTGTGGATAAGAGCGTCTCCCAAATGCCATAAATGTAAATGTAAACCTTGCCAAGTGTTAAGCATGGTGATGGATCTTTCATGCTTTGGGGCTGCGTGGCAACCAGTGGCACAATGGTCCTCACAGTCCCATGACTGAACATCACTGAAAATATGTAGGTAGATCTTTAAACATACAGCATGTTCACGTTGGTTCAAGAATATTTCAGAATTAAAAGTGCAAGAAAAAGTGGGTGAAAATTGCTCAACTCCAAGCTGGGGTTCTCCAGGACCTGGGTTGCGTATCCTAGCGCCTTCAACACTAAAAACTCTTATTTCTGTTAATGCTTTCTTTCCAAATATTGGACTATTTCACTCCGATTCTAGTTATTAGAAGTAACTTAATGAAGCAGCGAAGTTGGTGTTAAAATACTCTGCATAGGAAAATATAATTCCTGCTTTGTTTGTAGTTGATATCCAAGCATGAGTCCTTTCATTACCGTGAGAAGAAGTGTAAAGCCTGTTCCATTACCTTTTTGACCACAGGAATAAATGTAATTTCACCCTCACTCAGGAAGAACCGTGGCATTACCGCTGTCCCCGATCCACTCCTGTGCGGCTCTTTACTGGAAGTGTCACTAATTGATGGAAATCTGACTCTTTCCTGAGAGCTTGAGGGAAACGCTTTCATTTGGATCTTCGAAAACCATCGACGCTTAATGATCCCACTTAGACGACCAAGCTAACTATTCCAAAAGGTCATCGCCTTAGCGACGAGCACAAAAGCAGCTTCTCCGTCACCAGCGTACGATTAACAGGCACGTCTCCCCAGTGTGTCCTCATGCGTTTGAAATGTAAAATTCATTCCTTCTTTCTCAGTGACCATGAGTCAGAATTTAGAGATACTGCTCGGAAAATCCTCTGAGACATGTAGGATATTGAAAGTCCGGAATTAGATCACGTCCCCTTCTCCTAGGACTCTATGGTAGATACATTTACACAACCAATAAGATGTGCTTATTTAATAGTTTGACATTTAGCGTCAGGAGGAATATCGTCCTGCGAAAGTTGCTTTAGTAAACAGATGACGCAAACTTTTATGGCACTTGAATAGCAGGCCTGTACTCTATTTTATTGTATTCTACATCAGAATATCAGAAAAGCGTAAACATGTAACAACAGGTGTATGTGCAGTCATGCTAAGGGACGCTTTACAGTATGTGTAGATTACTGTTGGTGATCAGTGGACTGGGAAAACCCCTGACATTTTCTATTGCATACTGTAGCAGTGGCGGCCGGTGGTGATATCAGATTAGAGCGCTAAACTCTATTATCTATCAATAGCTCGACAATGAAACTATTAGCCTTTGAGTCTTAAGGGACTTCACCCTAATCTAAACGTATAGGCTTAAGCAACATGGAGAGAAATGAGATGGGGAAGATTAGCAAGATCTCACACCGTTCCTGTTCAGGAAGATGGCGAGGAATTCTCTGTAGTACGAGCTGGCATGAAGGAGAATGACTGGCGCCTGGCTGGTGCGAAAGCTCAAAGAAATGTTCTCTCCTTTCAGCATCAGGTCTGAGTAGATAGAGGAGGACATCGCGCTGCCATTTCTGTTCGGCTCGTACGGCTCCTTGAATGTGTACGTCACCGAGGTGTCGGGTCGGAAAAACGCAGAAACCTCTGGAAAAGAAAAGTTAGTTACACCAAAGAAGGTTAAAGAGGGATAAGTAGACATAAACTTCAGTGTCTGAGGGATAACAGACTTAGATAAAAATTAATTCAAGCACATAAGAATTGCCTGGATTTAAAAACAGCACCGGCTACATGCTACAGCTACAGTATTTGCTCCCTTACAGTAAATACACAAAAGAAACGCGCATGTGCAACAGAAATGAGACGTTCATATTTTGTCCTCATGTCAAGATGTTAGATGAGCATGAACAATTCTTTAGGCTCAGTAAACTGCTAAAAAAGAATGGTTTTAAATTAGAAATATAATTAGCAACATTAGCTAGTCATAGCTTACAGTAGGTAAGTACTGTACCTTTCAAGCACCAACCTGAATTTAGTAGCTAGCAAAGCTTGCTAAAAATATTAGCTAATATTGGGTTAAATTATTATATTATCTAATTGAAAGCCAAAGCTGAGAAGGGAACGTATCTATGTTCCTCAGATTTACATGGCACATAATGAGCACATCAAAACAGGTCCTATGTTCCCCAGCTCTATATACTGTAGCACATGAACCTGAAAACATGTTCCTAGCTCTGTATTTGCTTAATATTACATCGGTTATTTTGGGAATTCATCAAAGGGGTTTCCTGTTCCCCAGCAGGGCCGTACGGCTCTCGATATAATAGGACTAGACTTGAGGGAAATAAACAAATTGTTAGAATCATGGATTTACAAAAGGTCATAGCTTCCTTAGCTTCCTTTGAAAAGTTTACTTAATGTGTGCTAACATACAGTAGGACCATGGGAACATAGAACCCTTTCTTATGTGTTCATTATGAACCATATAAATCCGGGGAATATAGGACCCTGGGAACATAGGAATGACCCCGCTGAGAATACTAGCAAGCTATCTAACATTAGAGTAGCCGGTTAGCTATCATTAGAGCAGCTAACAAGCTAGCTAACTTTTATCTTATCTTATCCAGTTTTCTAGATAAATAACTAACATGAGGGTTGGATCTTAGCCTGTGTTAGAGTGACTAACTTACTTAAAGGTAAAGCCTGGTTAATACCTCTGCATCCTAGTCTCGGTAAACACCTGAGGGCATTGTGTGCTAGCGGTCGCGCGAGTCTGTACTTCTGCACGTTAGGGGACAGAAACTAAAAACCGAATTATAATCTATTGGAATGTCTAGGGGGAGGAAGTGGAGAGAGAAGAAGTATGTAGCTATACTATTTACTACTGGGTTCTAAAACACACAGATATGGTGCTATTAGGTATTAAAATCAACTAGACAGAGAACATTTTGGGAATTTTCATATTGCAGCTCAACACTTGTCTGTCTCCTGTCTATCTTGCTGCACGTCTGCATTTTCTAATGCGTTGTGTGAGGGATGCCATATTTGCAGACAGGTTGGAGTATTATATTTGTAATACTGCTCTAAATTCCACAGAAGATGGGTCAACTTCTTGTCAAAAATGTTTCTGGGTTTGTTATACCTCCTGACCACAACCAATCCATATTTGCCTGATGGATGGTTGACTCAGGATGTGTTAGGGGCAGTGGTGGGGGGCAGTGGTGACTTGATGGTTAAAGCTCTGGGTTACTGATCAGAAGGTCGGGGGTTCAAGCCCCAGCACTGCCAAGCTGCCACTGTTGGGCCCTTGAGCAAGACCCTTAACCCTCTCTGCTCCAGGGGGCACTGTATCATGGCTGACCCTGCGCTCTGACCCCAACTTCCTGACATACTGGGATATATGAAGAAAAGAATTTCACTGCGCATATGTATATGTGATCAATAAAGACTCATCATTAAGTGCTGTTAGGATTTTGGAAGTGTGTGAGTAGCTTCCAACTTAGTAGCTATCACTGATTAATACGAATGTTAGCCAAGGATAACGAGCACCTCAGTTCTTTCAGTCATCAACAGTGTACACAATGCAGTAATGGACAATGCAAATACACAATGCATCTTTAAGCTATGGTGTGTAAACTATGGCTGAGAAAACATGGCTGTCGTTCCTTTCCTCACCTTTGTGACAGAAAGTTCCGGAGTATGACGAAGCCCCACAGTCGCAGGTGAAACCGTTATGCTTGTCTAGGCACCGGCCCTGGTTCTGACACAGGTGCCCGTAGCTGCTGCAGTGGCCTGGGCATCTGGGGCGGACTCCGGGTGTGATCTTCGCTCGCTCCTCCAGATCCAACGTCTTCCCGTTCAACTTCAGCGACCGGATGCAGCCCAGGAAGCCCTTCTGCCTCGACGCGGTTCCTCCTGAAGAACACAACGAACAGGCGATGCATTTTTCTCACTACATCATATTTTATGAGGGGTGACATTATAAAGAGCCTCCAGCGCGCCCTGGGTTGATCTGTCAGATGGTATACGCTGTCAGCAACACTTTGTGAGGACGGTCGGAGCTGTTTTAAATAACAAGACGATGAAAAGAACGTTGTGGGTGGAACAGACTCAAAAGGCAAAGTCGTCTTTTGTCGAACGCGCAGTTTCTGTCTTTCTGAGTTCAACTCTGGCATCCGTGCCTATTCAAAACAAATGATCGGCGTGCTCTTTTCTCTTCTCATCAAAGCCCAACCTTCTGTCATTCTCCCAGCTTCCAATTCACAACCTCACGGTCCTTTGTATGTTAATTGCTGCGGGGAAAACACTCATTTTCAAATGCTGTTGCTGCGCCACTGTGTATGATGAGCTATTCACTTCCCATGCAAATTAAAGCAATTGGCACCGCCTTCGTATTACTCTTTTCCATCTTAATGTAAATTTCCTACCAGCAAAAAATAAAATCCAGTGTGCAAAGCAAGTCAAAGCATTCAGATACCCTGCTAGCTACTGATCATCGCATCTCATCAAAGAAAGAAGGAAAAAGTGGCATGAAAAACAGAAATCCATCAGAACTAACCTTCAAACCTATTTGGCTAAAATGAAATGACAAACTGCTCTGGAGGGTTTGTGAGCGTTGAACCACAAAACGGCCGTGTACAATACAACATTTTTGACAGGTACAAAACACAGATGACTCTAGGCCTTACTGAAGAATTATTGAAGAGAGCGTACAACATCACACACAGAGAGAGCGTACAACACCACACACACAGAGAGAGCGTACAACACCACACACACAGAGAGAGCGTACAACACCACACACACAGAGAGAGTGTACAACACCACACACACAGAGAGAGAGAGCGTACAACACCACACACACTGAGAGAGCGTACAACACCACACACACTGAGAGAGAGAGCGTACAACACCACACACACTGAGAGAGCGTACAACACCACACAACACACACAGAGAGAGTGTACAACACCACACACACAGAGAGAGAGAGCGTACAACACCACACACACTGAGAGAGCGTACAACACCACACACACACAGAGAGAGAGCGTACAACACCACACACACTGAGAGAGCGTACAACACCACACAACACACACAGAGAGAGTGTACAACACCACACACACAGAGAGAGAGAGAGCGTACAACACCACACACACTGAGAGAGCGTACAACACCACACACACAGAGAGAGTGTACAACACCACACACACAGAGAGAGTGTACAACACCACACACACAGAGAGAGAGAGAGCGTACAACACCACACACACTGAGAGAGCGTACAACACCACACACACAGAGAGAGTGTACAACACCACACACACAGAGAGAGAGAGCGTACAACACCACACACACTGAGAGAGCGTACAACACCACACACACTGAGAGAGAGAGCGTACAACACCACACACACTGAGAGAGCGTACAACACCACACAACACACACAGAGAGAGTGTACAACACCACACACACAGAGAGAGAGAGCGTACAACACCACACACACTGAGAGAGCGTACAACACCACACACACTGAGAGAGAGAGCGTACAACACCACACACACTGAGAGAGCGTACAACACCACACAACACACACAGAGAGAGCGTACAACACCACACACACAGAGAGAGCGTACAACACCACACACACACAGAGAGAGAGCGTACAACACCACACACACAGAGAGCGTACAACACCACACACACAGAGAGCGTACAACACAACACACACAGAGAGAGCGTACAACACCACACACACAGAGAGAGCGTACAACACCACACACACAGAGAGAGCGTACAACACCACACACACACAGAGAGAGAGCGTACAACACCACACACACAGAGAGCGTACAACACCACACACACAGAGAGCGTACAACACAACACACACAGAGAGAGCGTACAACACCACACACACAGAGAGAGCGTACAACACAACACACTGATAGCAAAAGAAATACAATACAATAAACATGTTTATATTATTTATACTGAGATGGGTTTAGTGATTCTGGTGCTAAGTTGGTGGTCAGGGCTGATGTTTTTTCGTGTATTTCCATGAGAGTACGTGCCACGCTGATCTCATAGTTACAATGGTGTTTAATAGGAGAAAAAAAATAAGAGAAATAAGAGAAAGAACTTCCTTTCTCACTCACAATTTTTCACTCACGCCCAACGTCATATTAACGAGAAATCTGAATTCTGGACTCCAGAATGCGATGTAGCTCTACGACATGTTTGTGTCAGGCTTGGCTCGGCTACACGGATAATCTTACATAGATAAGATAACGAGCATGATGGCTATGACAGCGGTATTAGCATGAAACTTGAAGCTTTGGAACTTGATCTTTATGTAGAAATGAAGTCTCATTTGCGCAACTCTCAGCAGGTATTCAGCAGCATTGTGGGTAATGTAGTAAACTCTAGCAGTACTCTGGTGTTCCATTTCACCGGCAGAATGGAAATCGTCTTATTGGACATTTTCAATCAGTATAAACAAACGGATTATTCTACCGCCGCAAGTCTGTTATAAGATTAGTCAGGATCCTGTTGGGTTTCTGTGTATAGAGTATCGTGACCCTGTGTTTAGCTGCTGGTGAGCAAGGCGATGGGAAAGGGGAGGGGTGTGCGCCCTCTGCTGGGCAAACAATTCACACCTCTCCACAATAACATTGGTTCAGAGATAAAATGGACAGCATGACTAAAGTCTTTTTGATAAAATAAAATAAGATTCTAACATTTAAACCTAGTAGGCTAGGTAAAAAAAAATACTAATGTGGAGTGTGACATCACAAATTAATTGAATGCTGAACATGGGCACCCCCAAAACAGGCAGAGATTCCATTGTAGTTGGTGTATTTTCCAGTGAAAACAGACCAACACGTTCATGAAATGAGTTTAAACTAAACTAAAAAAAAAAAACAAGGTCTACAGAATTTCATTACAAAATAAATCTTGGACACGACTGATGATCATATGTTAATTATACAAGATTCATATACAAGTATTTCACGGTGTAATTTAAAGAAGAACCACATAAGCATCCTGCCTTAAAATCCCCCCCCCAAAAAAACAAAAAACTGAAACACAGTCAGGGCTGAAATCAAGAAGAGCAGTCAGAGACAGATCACACATGAGGCCTCCTAGTGCTACTCTGCCACTTTTGTAGCCCATTACTTAGCAGCATTTCCTTAGCTAAGCTATTTATGATGAGGAAATTATGTCTCCAAATTACACTCATTACTGCCACTGAAACAGAGGTCTTGTAACATTAACTTGTCGAGGTAATTCTTGTAGAACTTCATGTGTACTTTTTGCAGTGATGATGTATTTAGGCTATATTTATTTATTTCATTGATGGAGAACCCGATCTACATTAGCGAATAAAACTTTGCATCGATGTCCCTATGAAACATGACAAGACAGTTTTAATTATACAGCACACAGGGCTTCTTCACGGCCAATTAGTCAACTAGCCATTCACATAGACCCCTGACTTGACAAATTTAAATCATGTACCTTTTTTTTTTTTTTTTTTTACACAACCCCAGTAGAGATGTAGACCGGATGGACATACGTCAGAAAACACAACTTCACATCGTGACCTCCGAGGCAGAGCAAGTACAGTAATGAATAAAGTTCTTATTATAATCCCTTCAAATGACTCTCATGTCAAAACAAGTCAACACTGCGGAGGGCATTAATACAGATAAACTAAGTGTGTAATCATATTCCATTTGTCTTGTGGTCAACTGCACCTCTAGTAACATTGAGAAAATTGGCATTTATTGGCATTTATTGGCATAAATGTCATATTCAGTGGATTGAATTTCTTTATTAGATGTGAGGAAACTGATGTATCTGTTCCTGAAGTAGTATATGCTGTAATAATGCTACGAATGCTAGCAATGCTAGGTCTGTGTAGTAAAAGCAGCTCAATGGACAAGCAGTATTAAAATATGAAGTTTTTCCCCTCACCAAGAACCTAAAATGCTCTTGTATTAGTATAATTATCATATCTCTGACACTGAGAAAGCCAACTCACTGACACAAACATTTTCATAAAGCAGCATACAGACCTAATGTTCAGAACAAGATCAAGAGGGGAACATGAGAGGAAAACACATCACATGCACTGATCACTGATGTGCTAGACAGTACACTCCACCACCATCATCAAAACTAAACAGAGGGAGTATCTTACTGAAGAATGCTGTTAATCTGCCTGCATCTGCTCCTGAAACCAGACATCAAGAGCTGAGAACATCTAGCCCTATGTGTTGAGAACCCCAGACTCAGAATAGCATACTCAGGCGAAGGTTCTGAAAATTAAGATGTAGACCGAAACTACTAACCAACTCGGACTACTGAGACCTAGATTATGACTATGAGTACTAACGATAAGAATGTAACTGTTAAAAGCAAAACTCAGATTTGTCATACTGAGTCTCAGTCCAAGAATCTAATCATCAACGCTGAGTCCTGGGACAAGAATTAAGCATCAAAGGTAAAACTCAGGCCAAGACTCTAAATGTCTATGCGGAGACACAGGTCAAGAATCTACATAGCTATAAAAGGTCAAACTCGGGCTAAAAGTCTTATATCAATTCTGAGACCCAGTCCAAGAGTCTAAGTACCAAGACTGAGACCCAGTCCAAGAGTCTAAGTACCAAGACTGAGACCCAGTCCAAGAGTCTAAGTACCAAGACTGAGACCCAGTCCATGAGTCTAAGTACCAACACTGAGACCCAGTCCAAGAGTCTAAGTACCAAGACTGAGACCCAGTCCATGAGTCTAAGTACCAACACTGAGACCCAGTCCAAGAGTCTAAGTACCAACACTGAGACCCAGTCCGAGAGTCTAAGTACCAAGACTGAGACCCAGTCCAAGAGTCTAAGTACCAAGACTGAGACCCAGTCCATGAGTCTAAGTACCAACACTGAGACCCAGTCCATGAGTCTAAGTACCAAGACTGAGACCCAGTCCGAGAGTCTAAGCATCATCATGTTGCTTTAATGTCTCGTCACAGTGTTTTTATTTGATTTCGAAAAGCATAATAGTTCAAAACCTTAGAAATGCAATAAACGTATACTTCACCATCTGTGTATTTTTAATGCCTTTGATAGACATTTAATTATGTTATCTAATTATGTTTAAATTTGGCTAATTCAGCCTGAAAAAAAAAAAGTTTAAACAGCTTGAATAGTTTCTCACATTTCCAGTCCATCCACGTTGATCCCTGACTATTAACGGTAAGAAATAAAAGGTTATTACTATATTTACTATCCAGAAGAATAAAGAAACTGCTGAGAACAGAGTCTATAGTAAAAGTGTAGAATGACGATCCAACACAGATGTCTCCCATGTGTCTTTTTCACAATATATTCTATATGCACTCTGAATAAATGACCTTTTTATGTGTTCCAACAGAATACATGACTGAATACATTTAGGAAGGTTCCGTATAATGAGTATTCAAACTATTCTGCATGACCCTGCTGAGACCCCAAACCCAGACTTTGAGTGCTGACACAGTCTTGCTGTATTTGTTGTTCTTTCTTTTGTATTTTTTTTTTGTAGTGTCGTCTTTTGCTCTCTCTGTGCAAGAGTGGTTTAGGATGATAAATTTGTGCACTGTTTCTCTTACCCACAAAGAGCTGGCTGTTGAGCTGGAGGTGGATGTGTCCCTCAGTGGGGGCTTTCTGCACTGATCCGGGGTAATGGTCCACACTCAGAGACGCCTCTTTGACGTTCCGCTCGGCTACCACGTGGTGCCAGCGCTCGTCGTTCAGAGGGACCGGAGTCTTCACGCGCACCTCCAATGGCCCGTTTCCCACGTCGAAGGAGAAAACGACTTCGGTCGGTACTGGAAACAGACACGGGGAACTTATTTATTTATTCACTTACTAAAGAATGACACGTCATACTTTTATCCATTTATAGGTACTTTTATTGCTGTGAGACGTCCATCAAACAAGAAGTCTTTCCCTAACAGAATAAGTTTCTCCTCTTGTAAAAAATTATAATGCAGCTTTCCATGTTCCTATGTTATCCTTCCTATAAACATTCTCATTATTCATACGTTACATAAATGCATACAAACAGAAAACGTCACCATGTATAACACGTCCATGTTTATGAGCGCCTACTATAGAAACGATACGATACTGTAGCCATTCATTTAAACATTTCTGTTTATAAACATTAATATATATTACACACGAACCCTTCTGATCCGATAATTCAACCACGCTGTGGATTAACCATCACATTCCAACATAAAAATAGCCGTTATAATTAAAGGTGCATAAAAATGCCCGGTGTCATAACCGAACATATCCAAATCAAAGTATTAATCTAGATGACTGCAGAAACTTCTAGAACATTCCTTAAAAATGGAGTTGTCCTCAGGAGTTTATCACACCACTGTTGGTAAACATTTCCACCTGATATGCTGAATCCCTTTAAAACATCTAAGGGAACATGTTATTAATCAGGCAGCTGGAAATAGTGTAGTGATACCTGTATAAAATCACACCTCTCGTTCAAACTGAGTTTCTGTTCCAGATTTGCACCGGAGCTCTGGCTGCTTTTCTTCACTGTCGTAATGAGATGTGATTATCAAAAGGTGTAAAAGATCAAGTCTGGGGAGAAACAAATGCGGGAAGGTGTGTAGCTCGAAAATAAAGTCATGGAGGGAAAATGAAGCGGGAACAGAAAGCCGCAGGTCTTTAATCTCTGCGCGGGTTTTAAAATGTTGTGGGTTTTTTTTAAATTTTTTTTTTTAATCTGCCTTTGGATGAGAAAACCCTGACGCTCGAGGTTTACAGTCGGAGATGAAAGAAACTTGATGCTTTTCCTTTCTTTCCGGCAAGACCACTTTCTCAAACGGAATTAAATTCAGCTGAGCGTTTAGAGCAAAACACTTTTGGCTGCGTTTCAAAAATGAATATGTTATTTCAGGTCAGTTCTGGGATAACTTTACACTTGCGTCAACACAATTCGACTCCAGCGACTTGTCCAGTTTGAAACTGTTTCCTTATGGACTCGGGCTTGCTAATATATTAATATCGCACATATACGGTAATGACGAAGAAAGCCTTTCTGCTCGTGCTGTATGTTTAAAGCCATCTGTCTGTATGTTCCTCTCCAATAATCCTTCATCTCGTTCTACCCGAATGCCTTCCTGTAGCAGCTGTTCTGCTGATTTTGTGTAAGACTCGTCCCCGGCTGGAGCGCACGGTTTGAGGGGAGAGGGAGAGAGAGAGACAGAGAGAGAGAAGAGCGCAGTCTGTCATCGAGCGGATCCGTGCTGCCGAGAACAATAGCGCGGAATCGCTGATCGTGTGTTAGGAGCTGTTTGTTATTCACAGCACGTCCGAGCAGGTCCGCGTACAGCACAGGCGCAGTGCAGCGACTCCAGACAAACAATAAATACACACACAAAACATCCCACACTGACAAAAAGATCTAATGATGACCTCTCTGTCAATATCTCTAATATCTATCAGCAGCCTGGTATTCCGCATCAGGGAACAGGATCCGCGGATCATTTCATCACACGCCGCCGCTGTACTCGGCTTCCCGGGTGTCCTTTTTCGGGTTAACGTCTCTCTCCACTCAGAACAATGGGAGGTTAATTGAGCTCTTTCGGCTAAAGGATGTGTCATTATAGCAAAGCAAGCTTCCGGGCCATGTTCAGGTCTTCCCCCGCTCTACACTCATCCATCACACCAATCTCTTATGGGCTAAAAATTTTACGCTCCTTATTTTAATGAGGTTCATGCTTTTACGAAAGTGTCCACACTTACAAATACTATACATACATACATATATATATATATATATATTAGGAAATTATAGAATAAAATCACCCCCAATTTACATGCATTACTTTAATTTAGCATAAGCCAATATCCTGACTTCTAAAAAAAGAAAATAAAAAAAAAAGTATTCATTTTTTTTGGTGACAGACTCAACACCTTAGATTTTTATTTAAGTTGTAAAAAGTTGTAACAATAAAACGCCTTTAGATAATAGATAAATAGATAAATTTAGATAAAAAATAAAACGCTATTTATTTATTTGTTTGTTTTTGGGTGCTGTTATACTTGCAGAATTTAATTGTGTACATGTGAAGGATATTCCTTTTTTTTTAATTATATTTTGTATATACGTTTATTTAAAAAAAAAAATTCCTCATGGCATTCCCACACACAGACAATCCGTTTACTTGTTAATATAAGTGATATTTAGAGAAAATAAAAATTCCTATGTTGTCCAATTTTAAGTCAGTGACGAAGCTGGATATGTTTACAAACATCGACTACGTGTACGTGCGCATCACACTCCGGTTAAGGTCTATATTCGGGTTGCAGCCATATTCTGAATACGGTGTTTATATGCGTACAGGCATCGGAATATTCCTGTATACATTCCTAAATATCTAACCTACAGCTAAGCTTCTGTCAGCACCTACAATTCCTTGTGGACTGAGCATGCGCGTATATCTCCTTTCAGTGGATTTTCTGAATAAGGTGTTACGACAAATACAACAAGTTTCCAATTAAAACACGGGTGTGAATCAGAATCTGTGGAA
Source organism: Ictalurus furcatus (assembly GCF_023375685.1). Classification (NCBI taxonomy): domain Eukaryota; kingdom Metazoa; phylum Chordata; class Actinopteri; order Siluriformes; family Ictaluridae; genus Ictalurus; species Ictalurus furcatus. The sequence continues at coordinate 420,904 of NC_071270.1, forward strand.
TCAGAATATCGTCTCAGTCTAAATCGGACATTCGGATTGCGGCGTTTGCATGACTCGTTATTAATCAGAATATTGCCAAAATTCCGATTCATATCAGAATATTGATGTGCACGGAAACATAATCAATGTGTGCACGAAAAGTCTAAAGGCTATGAAAATCCTGTGGGCTTTCACAGAAGTCGAGTAGAGTGCGCTGGACAAGTCACAGCTCAGATGGTATTATAAGAGAGGCACGCATGATTATTTACACTCAAGTGGATTTCAAAACAAAAGAGACGAAAATGTCTAGCCTGTGTGCTGAAATTTCCCCTGAGAGGCAGCGTTGCACTCGGCCTGTATATTCAGGCGACGGCTCCTCCAGATTATTTTTCCATCGAGGATAAGAGCCACATACGTTTTGTAAATAGGATTTGTCAAAAAAAGAACAAAAAAGAACAAACATACGAACAGAGACAAACAGCAAAAAAGAATCGAATGAACAAACACGCGCTTCTCCAGAGCGCCCTTGATTTGCTTGAGATGAAGAGCACTTTCAGGATTCTTTCCGTTACTTTGGCTACACTGTATATTATTTTATTAAAGTATCCGCTGCTGTTTATTTAATATTTAGTATCAGTTGCACATTTGTCAAATTGGAACTGTCAAACCATCAAACATCCTTCATCATGCACGCAGTCCATCTCCATACAATTCGCCTCCGTTTTCCACAATCTGGCATCTCAGTTTTTAATAATCATCCAACGGAAGCTCCTTTCCACCACTTTAAGTGAAAATAAAAACATTTACGAGTTTAATTTGTATCGTATCACAGCGCTGTTGGATTCTCAATTCTGATCCAGTCAGAAAGTGTTCGTTTTCTATAGTGACGGTTAAGGCTCTGGGTTACTGATCAGAAGGTCGGGGTTTTGAGCCCCAGCGCTGCCAAGCTGCCACTGTTGGGCCCTTGAGCAAGGCCCTTAACCCTCTCTGCTCCAGGGGGCGCTGTATCATGGCTGACCCTGCACTCTGACCCCAACTTCATAACATGCTGGGGTATGCAAAGAAAAGAATTTCACTGTGCTGTAATGTGATCAATAAAGACTCATTATCATTATACAGGGACTTTATAATGGATAGGAAATTTTTAAGTAGATTTAAAATTGTGTGTTGTTGTTTCGTGAAGAAATATGTATAAATGTTGACATGGTGAATCTTTCTTTAAGTGAATTAGACATTTATTTACGGAAGGAGTCTCCAGTGTTAGTGCTTTCTGGTGCTTAGGACAGAAGGATTTGTGCTTTCTGGTTTCTCAGTAACATGACAAGCTACATTATTATTATTATTATTATTATTATTATTATTATTATTATTCAAGAAAGAGAAAAAAGAGAGGCTGGTGTATAATGTATAATGTAAGTAATAACAGGAAATAAGTTGTTTTGTTGGACGTTCCAATGACATTAATGTAACTAATGAGGAAATGTATGGTGTGCTGCTCATTAATATAAAAAATTGTAGCAGGAGATTGTAATGGAGAAACAGATTTGTCCAAATACAGATGGGAAAAAATCGCTTTGTTGCGTGTGTCCCGAGCCAACTTCGTAATTCAGGGTTTCTCAAAAGCTAATCTGTTTCAGTTTGAGAACATTTTAAGTAACACCTGATGAAGGAAAGACCTTTTTTTTGTGGCAGTGGATATTCTTGTGCACTTTTACAACAGGAAGCGCAATTCACTCACAGCTCAGCTCGATTCGGATGAAGTCTTTAATTCCCAGGTTCTCGAGGAACACGCCGCTGGAGGAGGAGGTCTTGAAAAAGAATGAAATATCAGCACTGAGCTCCCCGTGGAACGTGGGGAAGTGGAGGTAAGAAGTCTCCTTATCGAAGTGGGCCGCGTTCCAGAAGTCATCTGCAGAGAGAAAGCATTTAGGGAGGCGCCACACCATCGAGAGCTCCAGAAGCCTTTAGTCATCATTTGAAGTGTAACTCGATATAGAGATGCTTTGAGAAGTTTCACTGAGGAGCAGGAGGCTCAGAGTCTTACACAACTGTATTTCTGTGCGTTTAGTTTTTGGTACATATTTCTACCTCTGTGGGTTTTTTGTCGTTGTTGTGTTTCCCAGTGTTTCTAGGGGTACAGTGATAAGGTTCATATTTACAGTTGAGGTCATACGTTTACATACGCCTTGCAGAATCTGCAAAATGGTGATAATTAAGAAAAAGAGAGATCATAAAAAATGGCATTTTGGTTTTTTTCTTTAGTTCTGCCCGGAAGAAACTATTTCACATAACAGATGTTTACATATAGTCCACGAGACACGATGATAACTGAATTTACACAAATGAACCAGTTCAGAAGTTTACATACGCTCGATTATTAACACTGTGTGTCGTTACTTGGACGATCAACGCCTGTGTGTATGTTTCACGAGTCCCTTGTTTGTCCTGAGCAGTTAAACTGCCCACTGTTCTTCAGAATATTCCTCCAGGTCCTGCACGTTCTTTACTCTTCCAGCATCTTCTGCCTATTTGACCTCTTTTTCCGACAGCGGCTATATGACGTCGAGATCCATCTTTTCATGCTAGGGACGACGGAGGGACTCGTACATTACACTATTACACAAGGTGCAAACACTCAGTAATGTTCAGGAAGGCAACACAGTGCATTAAGAGCCAGGGGGGTGTAAACTTTTGAACAGGATGATCGGTGTAAATTGTTATTATTTTGTTTAAAGGTCTTCTTTTTTCATTTCGTACCGCCCTTCAGAAGCTACATAAGATATTTACATGTTTCCCAGAAGACAAAAATTGCCTTCGCGCGCATCAGTGAATGTTTGCACCTTTAGTAATAGTTGTGTACGAGTCCCTCCGTCCTGTGGACTATATGCAAACATCTGTTATATGAAATAGTTTATTCAGGGCAGAACTAAGATGAACATTTCGCAGGTTCTGCAAGTCGTACATAAACTTATGACCTCAACTGTAATTAACTTCCTGTTTAGATCTTCAGGTTGAACGTAATTAACTAATATTTCAAGCACTAAAGTGACAGATACGGGTACAGGTACGGGTACAGATACGGGTACAGATAGTGTCATGGTTTTTAACTCTTGGCTAAGACTGGGTTGGAGCTGGTGTGATAAACGGATGTGAGAATAGAGTTTCAGAATAAATGATGACCGAGCCCTTGTATGTTTCAGTTTCACGACAACTATCTGCTGCTTGTCTGTCTCATAGCATGTGGTTTAAAAGGCAGTATACATTACTAGGTTACCATTGCCATTAGGCGAATGATTGAACTGAATACCACCGGGCGTAAAATATCACGTCAAAATACGTTTACAGATAACGTGTTTATCCACGCCGCTGTATTTTCCGCTGCCGTTTGTGTCGAGACTGGCTTCAAATATCGACCAGATTAACGGATCTCATCAAGTGGCTTTCGATTCAGACTTCATACTTAACAATTAAGAATGAATACTGCGCAAGTAGGCAGCACTTTCAGTCCCACTCTGGGATACGCCGTTGTGACTACTACATACTCTTCAGAATATTCGTGAAATTTTGGTACTTACTGTCACCGTAGCACTGGAGGGGACCGACCCGATACGCTGCCTCTGACCCCGGCCTGCTCACGTCCCCCATCGCTAACAGCCTGACAGGCAAATGGTCTTTATGAGAGAGGACGCCGGAATCGTTCAGCCTGTCCAAAACAAAACAGAAGACACTCAAACTCTGTAACTGCTTTTTATGCTTTTAAAGTCAAAAGCTTGTCATTACAGTCGTTCCGGCACGACGTGCACACACTAGAAACAACCAACACCGGAGATTGATTCACTTACACTGCACGTACTTTACCCATTTCTACAGTAACCGAGCCAGTGGGAAGAGGTCGCTAAAGACTGGAGCGTGTCACTGCTTCCCTGTCTTTTTAAGTTAGAGATGCTTTTACTTCTCTGTGAGACATCAAAGACATCAGGCTTACTAGCAGCCATTAGTTTATCAGTGAGGACTTTTTCCTTCTGACACAAACCAACCATTTCAATTTAAATATAAACTTTTTCAAACCCTGTTGTGTTTTTAAATTTTTTTTTGTTTTTTTACATTTTGTACAGACTTCTATTAAACATGTATTTTTAAAGTAAACGCGATTATAGCTGTATAATCTGGAAATCGCAGGATTCAGTACCAGTCGTCGAGGTCGCGGTCACAGTTGCAGAAGTGCTCCGGATTCACGCAGTCGTCGTGGACGGCACAGCCGCACTGCTGAGTGCCCGGTGCTGCCCCTGCCCAGTACGTGTGGGCGTCTCCCGACCGGCCCACCCACCAGGTAAACGGCGCACCGTCTGCAAAAAGCCAATCATCATCCGTGATGCAGGAAAAAACAGGTTTACTTTTGAACACCCGATACCGATTACCGGCCGATACATCGGCGCGTCTCTAATCTGAATACAGCATATCAATAACAAACCTAAAACATATAGCCAAAGACACGTGAACAGACATTCACATACCATAATAATAGGAAGATTTCTCAGAAAACATTACATTAATTAAGGCATAATTGCACAATCTGTCACATGTATTTAATGAAGCAGTTTTTAGTTGCGATGTATTTACATATTTAACTTGAAAAGAATGGATCATTTCTACATCATTACCTTATAAAAATGTGTAATAACACCGCATTATGGTAAGTTCTGCTGTCCGGGGTTCGGTGTGTATTTTAAAATCCAATACGGCTGAGTAATTAGTGCTTATTGTACTCTATAAAATAACACTCAGTTGTAAATACCCTAGTCTCATTAAATACATCAACCGGCTGAAACAGTGGAGTCAGATTTTATAAAAGTGCTTGTGTGGACAAGCAGCTTCAGCTCGAACCCCAAACCCTAAGCAGAACTTGTGTGTGTGTGTTTTTTTTTTAAACACCGGGGAGATTGGCATTGATTTGTCTCTCGTCTGCTCACATCCATCCATCTCGAGTTGTCTGCCTCTGCTTTGGGAGAAGCGTGCACTCTCATTACTCTTCATCTGACATTTAGGGCATTATTTATTTATGTCCGACACTGTCTTTCTTCTCGGCTCATCAGCATCCGCGCTAATGAGACAACTAATAGGCAGCGATTTACGCCAGAGTGCTCGGGCGTCTCCTGTTTGTTCAGAAGGCCGAGAGAACAATTATCGTAGCACTCGACCTTTAAGAGGCCGCGCACGTATATACGCCTGTAATTGGACCGGGACAAAAACAAACAAACAGCAATACAGTGGGAAAAAAGGAAAATAATGAATATTTACACACAAACACACCATCGGCATGCAACCAGCTTGATGTTAAGTTCTATATTATGTATTTTACATGTTATAAATGGCTATAAAATCAAAACCTGCCTCGACATCACGGACATACAATACATATAAAATAAAACACGGTTATAGCTACAGTATACAGTTATAATAATCCATGAGTGGTACTGTACGTAAATATGAACTAATGATGAGTTAAGGCATGTACTAATCAGGAAGTATGAATTCATGCGTGAATAATGACCGCTTTAAGTACATGTTAGTACACGTTCGTTAGACGTGCATTAATTTCAATTAAACGTGCATTCATTTCAAATCGAATGTAGAAAGACGCACTAACAATAAACACTGATAATTTGATCTCAGCGCCATCCGGCGATGTTCGTGTGCGCAGCTGCATATGCCAAATTATATAAACTATTTGAAATGATGTATGTTTATTTCATGGTCTTTCTTACAGAGTTGATTCAGTTTGATTTAGTTTACATGTTATGTGTTAATGAATACATTAACCAGCTAACCTCCCAGCAGCTCCATCAAACCCCTTCAGATGATTCAGAATGCTGCAGCGCGCCTCGTCTTCAACCAGACCAAGAGAACCCATGTCACACCCATCTTCATCTCCTCCACTGGCTTCCTGTAGCCGCCCGCATCAAATTCAAGGCCTTGATGCTCACCTACAAGACCTTGTCTGGAACAGCGCCCCCTACCTCAACTCTCACCTGAAGGCTTACGCTCCCTCTCGCAATCTGCGATCGATGAGCGACCGACGTTTAGTAGTTCCAACTCAGCGCGGCTCGAGGTCCCTTTCAAGAACCTTCACGCTAACTGTTCCTCAGTGGTGGAATGAACTTCCAACCTCAATCCGGACTGCAGAATCTCTCACCATCTTCAAAAAACAGCTAAAGACCCACCTCTTCCATGAACACCTAACCAACTCATAATAAAAAAAATGAATTACTCTGGCACTTACACCTCGACTCTGCACTTTGCTTCTTCTGGAACTCAATTAACGGATCTTGTACAGTAGCACTTCTTGTACTGTTCTCTGCTTGATATATCACTTTGCTTGTATTCTTATCATTTGTAAGTCACTTTGGATAAAAGCGTCCGCTAAATGAATAAATGTGAATGTTTATGTAAATAGCACTCATGCACTAACATGCACTTAAGGTGGTCGTTATTCACGCGTGAATTCATAAGACTTCATTAGTTCCTGATTAGTACATGCCTTAACTCGTCTTTAGATCAACAATTTTTAAAATGTATTAATGAACGATACATCATACTTTTTAACCATTTATAGTTACACGAATGTCGAAGAACATCCGCAAGACATATTGGTTCCCGTTAGCGCGTACGCTATAGTGGCTATAAACAGCCGTTCCCTCTCAGTCTGTCTTCTGGTTTTTCTGTTGAACCTAATATATGGAATTCAATTCGCGTCAAAAGTATCAAGACGAAAAACAAACAAACAAACAAACAAACAAACAAAAACACCAACAACCATAGCTAGTCAGTTTGTTCCTAGGAAACTGGAAATTCCTCTGTCCTGAAGACGTCCTTTTACAAAGTGCTGACACTGGAGACTCCTTCATCTCCTTATAAAAAGCTTCGAGACCTTTTACTTTGTTTACATACTGTAACAACACATTTGTTTATCTGTTTTGTTGAGAATGCAGCAACTTCCTGTCCACGAGTAGTGACTATATTGGAATGAGTGCATTTAAGGTGGACTGCTGTCAGAGCCGCTGTTACAGAAAAATCAACCAACACGTCCTGACCAAATCCCATTTGAGAATTCAGCATGGCTGTGGTATAATACGTAACAGAACCTGATGGTGAAAGCGCTCTGATATGAGTAAGAACTTATATATATATAAAAATAATAATAAAAGTTTAATTATTTGGAAAAATAATCGAATCGTCTTGTCTGCTTTGCACTCTACGTGATTGACGGCACAGTTTTTTAATAAGTCTGTACTTTCATTGTGAGCAAGTGAAGGAGGACGGGGTCGATACTCTTAATAAAAAAGGCTTACCTGGTGTGTTCAGGAGGCGTGACTTTTTGCAGTGGTAGGAGAGTTCCTGTTCGCAGCGCTCGGCTCGGGTAATTACGGCCGCGAGCTGCTCGGCGTCGGCAGAATAGTTAAAGGAGGCCAAATGCTGAGCGCTCCCCGAGGACGCCCGTAATTTGGTGAGCTCGGTGTTATTGTGTTGGATCACCGTCCAAGCTTTATCTGCAGTTTTTCGTGGGAGAGATGAAGGGAAGCGGGGGATCGTTACGTGTGATTATGCAAACGATAACGAGGACACAACAAGGTGGGCCGCGCTCTAAGGTGACCTTTGTTTTGACAAACCACAGGCTACGGCAACGTTCCCTAAATTGCGCTAAATTACAGAGCGGAAATCCTCCAGAGTCGAATAAAAGGAACGATTCACACAATAATCACATTTACACAATTACAAACTTCCCTTTTGGCACGAATGGAGCTACTGAATAGAGGCGTTTTTTTTTGTTGTTGTTGTTTTTTGTGTTAAAATTGCAGGTGGATGCTGAGGCCACGCGGCTAACGAGTGACGGAAAACTATGACCAACACATACACTCTTGTGTTTGTGAAAAAATATATTCATTGTCCATTAACTGTTGAAATCATCTGCATGTTTATTCTAGATTTGCTTCAGAAACGTTTACGTCTGTTGTGTATTTAAAATTTTTACACAGATTCGATCGATATTCTAGTATTTTATGTATTAACTATTTATGTATTACTTAACCAAACTAACATGCATTAACATCATACACAAATAACTGTCCTGACCTTCGGACTGGGACAAACATTCAGTGTTTAACGTGAACACGGCTATCTGTATATACAAATGCTAGGTAATGTTAGATTTTAAAAAAAGCACGATTTTTCATGAACATCACGACGAAAGCATGAACACGTTCTTGTTTTCCTATTATTTGTTAGCTACGTTCATAGACGTGAAATACTGGCTGCGTCCTAAATCGCGTACCGCGACAGTACTTACCTGCAGTGCGTTCGATTCAGTACCTACTGCTCGGCCGTTGATACAGTACGTACTGATCAGTATATAAAACAAACATTAAAAAAATAAAAAACTCCAGTTTGTTTTGCAGTACTATGGACGGCGCGATGTCCGCCGGTCACACATTTACCTGACATGTTGCAGTAGATGAGCTGCGGCTTGATGGGTCCGCTTCCATCCACGTCTATGTGGTACAGCCCTGACGTGTTCCCTCTGTGCTTGTATGCCTCGCATGACGCCTCGTAAACAGCTGGTAAAGATGGGAACCACAGTTAGCCTTCCTGATCCAGACACATGGAAAAATAAATCCCACAGAGGAAGATGTAAATGCCGCATCTCCAGTTGCTACTTCCCCATGAAAATGTGTCTCATAGAGCTGAGATAATGAAGTGTGACAGTCCTCATTAGGGCCTCCACATGCGGGCCTGTAGAGTAAACAGCTCAATACGTGTCAACCTCGAAAACACGATGGATCAGGACGAGGTGAAGGCGGCGTCTCGGATAATGCGCTGTTCACGCCTGCGAGCACGCTGCCTACGCGCTCGCCTAAACTGCTCGCCCGATACCGCTTTTGCGTTCCTGCCCTAGATTATCCGGTGGCAGAACAGGAAAGGGTTTCTGGAGCGTGGACACGTTCCTCCCGGAAATTTGCTCAATGCTTTGCTCCGCTGGATTTGAATCGGAGCTCGATGATTAGCAATCTTCAATATGGATTAGCAATCAAGGCTCATGGTTTGTAAGGACTTGGTACTGATCATCTTCAAGCCAGGAGTAGTGACTCGACTGAGACCAAACCTAGCTTGTAATATTGCACCAAAACCAAGCAAAACAAAATAAATCCACTAAAATGTATCTAAGATGTTCCTCCGTGGGAAGGTAGTCTCTCTAGAATGGATTTCTCCAGTGGGGAAGTGAATGTAAATACCTTTAACACGGTTTAAAGATACTGATTAGACCTTAGGGGTGCCCATATTCGCGTTTTATTCGTAGTTGCCCAACAAAAACTCTCACAGACCACTCTGACATGAACACCTACGTACATCCTTACTCTTTCATGCAATTATTAACACCACATCTTCTTTTCCTAATCTTTACCTGTCCAGTTAGCGTGAGTCTGTGCCCACTCTAGCCTCAGAAGACTGGAACTTCTACCGTTTTAGCCCAACCACTCGGTTCAGCTCCAGTGTTTTTTTGTTTTTCGCACCGTTTGGTGTAAAGTCGAGTGCAGAGATGAGTGTTGTGTGTGAAAATCTCAGGAGATTCTAAAACACTCAACCCAGTCTGTCTGGCACCAATGACCATTGAACACTGACCAACACATACACAATTACATTTATCGCATTTAGCCTTATCCAGAGCAACTTACATTTACCTCATTTATACTTCTGAGCAGTTGAGAGTTAAGGACCTTGCTCAAGGGCCCCAATAGTGCCGGCTTGGCGGTGCTGGGGTTTGAACTCATGACCTTCTGATTAGTAGTCCAACGTCTTAACGTGTCAATACACTGCATGGCCAATACAATACCTGCCGCACTTTTTAACCAATGAAATGGGTTTCTAGGCAACCCGAACATGGGACTGGGCAGCATACTGGAGTTTTTACTTCCGTGGTGGGCTAGCTAATAAATCATAAAGATTGGACAAATCTTCAGGGTATGATCCTACTGACAAGCAATTGTAAAGTTTAGTACAATGCCCTCCATTAATATTGGCACCCTTGGTGAATATGAGCAAAGAAGTTTGTGAAAAATTATCTTTATTGTTTAAATTTTTTATTTAAGAAAGATTTATTTTGGGATAAACCTGTGTTGTGTTTGTGTGTTTGTTCGATATCCATGAGAGCAGAGAATTTTTGTGTTTTTGTTTTTTTTTAAACAAAAGATCAAAAGGATAAACAATAAAGACAATTTTTCACAGACTTCTTTGCTCATATTTACCAAGGGTGCCAATATTAGTGGAGGGCGCCGTGTGTTTCTGAGTGAATCTGGGCTTAGGTCCCCACTGAGACGCAGCACACAGCTGTCTCTTGAGTGTTGCGTATTGTCGTTAATATCGTGAATACTGTGTCAAACAAAGAGACCTCAGAATGAACCACCTGCATCTTGTTCTGTCTTGAGGATCCAAGACAAAATGTAATTGGAAAAGGTTGTTTTAATTAACGTCTGATCTAAATCTGAGGAGAATGAATAAATTAAGCAAAATCAATATGAAATCATTTTCCCTGTATGCATGAGTCAAAACCATATTTACGGACAGGTTTTGAATATCATCACTAATTAGGCTCCATGACAACCTGGATACAAGCCCAGACCTGCAATTACTCTTGAGAACAATTTATTTTAAGGATAATGTGCCAATATCATGTCCTCGCACTCTTCCTGAGCAGATTTTACACTTTGGTGTAACACTTCGGTTGTTAATCAAAAACATTATCAGCGTCAGATTGAGCACAAAATAGCAGATTTGTCCTTTTATTTTTTTCTTTAATCCTGAGGGTAACTTGGCACTGAGTGATGATCAGACACGCACACTTGAGTTGTGCTTTTAAATGTGCAAAGTTATTCAGTGGTCTTGGCGTCGCCTGAGTTCGAATACTGTTTTTGACGTCTTCTTGAGACCTTTTCCGCATGACTGGAAAGTGTACGTCACCTACAACACTCGCGGTACGAAACGGAGGAGAGGAAGGGAAAAAAAGAAGCAGTTCAAATGATTTCCCCACTTCACTTGAGCTAATGAAGTATTAAAATGGCCCATACGATGGCAATGGGAGTTTCCCTACGGGGAAATGGTGAGGAGGAGTCAATGGTGCTTGAAAACACGAGTGGCAAAACAGCCATAGTTTTTCTCAGCCATTTTTTTTTTCAAACAAGTTCTCTTGAAACGTACGACTACGTAGCCTCAATCTCAACGGCCACCAAAGCCAACAAACTTCATTCGAGCTGATAAGACGGTGGTGTGAAATCAGCCAGACACAATCACCATCACAATCACCATCACAATCACCATCACAATCGCCACTGAATTAAACAACATAGACTTAATCAACACTGTCCATTTCAATTTCCTTCCACTCATTCCTATTTATCTCCTCTGTAATGCTGTAATATGGGGCAGGACTTTATTACTGAACGACATTCATAACGGATGTTAAAGGAACTATGAAAGCAGGTTCTCGGGAATAGAGCAGGACTTGGAGTTATCCAATTAAAAACAAGAAAAAAACCCACAAAAAATTAGGCTAAAGCATCTTGTGGACCAGATGTGACCTACTATGCTATGTGTGCCGTGTAAAAATAAACAGAAACGGAAAATTTAAGGCTTAAAAGGGCCATCAGTGACGTAAAACCTACGTTTGGCTTGCTGTTATTAGTTCCACTAAAGAATTGTGACGATCCTGGTTAGAACCGAACTCCCTTTCTCTATTTTTAATGTACATGTGGTCTGTAAGTAATTAACACTGACACTGTTTTCACTCCTTTGGCTCAAAACCACATGGCACAGGATTAGAAAAGTTGATGATATTTAAATCTATACTGAAAAAAAAAGTCTGCCTCGTTTTCGGTACTGAATGCACGTCATGAACATCTCATTCCAGATTTAGTCCCTCTTTGCCTTTCGAATAACCTCCACTCTTCTGGGAAGGCTTTCTACTAGATTTCAAGGCGTGGCTGTGGGGATTTGGGTTCATTCAGCCACAAGAGCATTAGTGAGGTAATGTCAGTGTTCCAGTTCATCCCAAAGGTGTCCAGTGGGGTTGAGGTCAGGGCTCTGTGCAGGCCACTCGGGTTCTTCCACACCAAACTTGGCAAACCACGTCTTCATGGAGCTCGCTTTGTGCACAGAGACACTGTCATGCTGGAACAGGTTTGGGCCTCTTAGTTCCTGTGAAGGGAAATTGCAATTCTACAGCATACAGAGACATTCTATACAACTGTGTGCTTCCAACTTTGTGGCAACAGTTTGGGGAAGAACCACGTATGGGTGTGGTGGTCAGGGGTCCAGAAACTTTTGGCCGTATTGTACATGATGAACGCGGAGTAGAACCTTGTCTTCCTCACTGAGGTCTAACTGTAAAGGACAAAGAGGAAGGGACTAGGGCGTGAATTAAACTTTAAAATGTTGAAGTGATTCTGGCCATAAAATTAATGTCAGAAGTATCGAGAGGTGCTTTTGAGGTACTGGGAAAACTTAAAAAAGTGTTCCTAACATCATTACAAATCTGTACATACCTGAATGGTAAAGGAACGTTCCTTCATAGCTGTGATAAAGTGGAAAATACATTAAAAACAATTCTTACTCAATTTGTTTCCTGCATTTCGCCAAATATAAAATGAAGAGACTAACAAAGACGGGGCAATAAAGGGTTGCTAACGTATAATGGGGTAAAAATAGTCCTTCAAAATGGGACTGTTGAAAAACGATTGGGAATTAAAGCTAATGGAAAACAAAGTAAAGCCATTAAGGAGATGGGCATACTGGCACGGCTCGATCTCCATAGCTACCCAGGCTGGAACCCAATGACTAATCACATAATGACCTTCTCGGGGAAAACAGAAAACTGTGCATGTTTGCTGCTCAGGAATAAAAGTGAAAATTGGTAGACTCAAGGCCTCCATTTCATTTGGATCTTTGAACAAGTGTTTGAAATAAAACTTGAATTAGATTGATCTAATAGCATACAAGAAGTAAGCCTAGTTGGGAAGCACATTCATTTTCATTGAATTCACTCATCCCACCAAGGACAGAGGGAGCGCAGACCAGTGCGAGAGGCCAAACGTGGTGCAAGAAAGAAGGGAATGAGAGCCCACTCTAAATGGTTTAAAAGAACCACCCAATAAGTAAAAAGCGCACACTTATTACTCTTTAACTGGTAACCAGAAAAAGTTTGTAATAAATCATTGAATCAGTTACATAGACACTGAATACGGATAGCAACGGGGCACAGGGACTGGGTTTAAAACCAACAGGAAATAAGGAGCAACCTTGACGTGTTAAAGAGAAGTATTAAATCCCATCACATTAGTGTGAACAGAGAGTAGACGGGTGTATATGAAAGCGTCAATCAGGAAATAAACTGTCGAACAAAATCAAGTCAGAAGTCTCTTCCTCATCCAAGTAAGTAAGGAACACCTTGGGGTTCAGAGAGTGGAAAGAGGAGTACATACAGTACTAAATATGACTCTCCTGATACTGAAAAATATATGTTTTTTCAGTTATCCATGCCGCTTATCCTACGCAAGGTCACGGGGAAGCCTGGAGCCTAGCCCAGGGAACTCGGGGAACAAGGTGGGGACACCCTGGACACACATTCACAAACTACAGACAATTTGGAAATAACACATGTCTTTGGACTGGGGGAGGAAACCAGAGTACCCAGAGGAAACCCCTGAAGCTCAGGGAGAACACGCAAACTCCACACACAGATGGCGATGGCGGAGACGGAGCCGGAAGTGGGATTCGAGCCCCCAACCACAGAGGTGCGCCGCGAACATTCTACCCTCCGAGCCACCGTGCCGCCTTTTAAAAAGTAAGTAGTGGACTACTTCATAGAGAACTGGGCACTAAACATTCTGCTCATTCGCTATATTTAGTTCATGACGGCCTTTCGCTCTGCACGGCACATTTTTCATACGCTCTTGTTCAAAAAGCGTTCGGAACCACGCTCCTCTGATTGGCAGCGCTTTTGTTCCAAATCTAATTACACAGGGTGCACCGTGAGGTCTCTTTCGATCACCTTCTCATTTTTAAGCAAGTCGTGTGTGAAAGTGTTAAACACTGCTGAGATTTTGCTGGAGTGCTTAATTTCAGCCTGTTCCGTGCAAATTACGATGCCGCGTTTTCAGGGGGACAAAAAGAAAAAAAAAAGAAAGCGTTTTTGTGTTTCATTTGAGGATCTGCCATAATCCAGATCCATGATGATGCTTTTTGGCTCAGGCTTCGTGGTTAGTGCCAGATCGCTGATAAGCGTTTGACCTTGGGGTCATGGACTTTTTGTTTCTAGCTGACAAGAGTTTGGCAGAAAAAACACACTCTCTTGGAAGTCTTTTGCATGTTTTGTCCTTGACTTCAGGCCAGGAATATACGCACATTCCATATACAATGGTGGGTGTGTGTGTGTGTGTGTACTTCCTGGTCCTACTACAATTCCTGCTTACTCTTGGTTTTAATTGTTCTGATTTTGACCTGCCTGTTTTTCTCTATAATTAAAGTCGTGTACATTTGAGGATTAAATACACTGGTCCTGTTGCAGTCCTGGGATTTGATCGGACAACCTTCTGGTCACAGAAGTGCCGAGCCATGACGCTACTACAGTCCGTATCCGCCTGTGTTCTGACACCCACGATTATTGGAAACGCTCACATAAAACAAAGAGACGTCTTTCCTTACAGCTATGGCACGTAGCTCCTCTGTAGCCGGTGTCAGCGCAGTCGCAGTGGAAAGTGCTCCATGACTGTGTGCACCTCCCGCCATGTTCGCAGTGACTCGGGGAGCACCTGGTGAGAGACAGAAAACAGAGGAAGTCTGGTCACGTTCACACTTCAATCAGCACCATAATGCGCGATGAATGGAAACGAAGGTACAGAGTGTCACAGATTCTTTCTCGGGACTCCACAGTGAGCACTAATACTTTCTTCTCCGTGCATTTGTTTGGATTGTGGTCCTGTATGCGCCCCTGTCCCGTCCAACTGGGTTGTTCTCTTAATGTGTGCACCTGTTCCGTGCCCTTAATCAATGTGTCTGTTCATGCCCTGCTGTTTCTCTGCATCACTGCGAAGTCTGATCATGCGTCTTTCTATCATTAATTCCTGTTTCTGTCTGGTTTTACAAAGCTTGTTTTCTTTACAGGACATACCTGACTTTAAGCTGTAACATCAACAGCTTATGTAAACATTAACTGAATGCATTTACTGTATATTAATCATCACTGTTATTTATGTCTGAGACGGTTTAAAAAAAAAAAAACTGCAGATCTCGTCGTACAAACAGCTTGTGCATGATAATAGTTCTTGAATCTTTCCACGTTGATTACGGATTATCTCAGGCTCTTACTATTATTGCCTGCTTATTCGCCAACCTACACTACGGGCGCTGCATTCGCCCTAATCAAACACACATCACGTACACAAACGCTCGTCTCAACAGCCCGCACGCATGAACACGGTGTTCGTGTCTCGCGTTTAATCGCGCGTGGCTTATCGCATCACGTTTGAAAATCCAAACAACAGATTTTCTCCCAAAGAAGCAACAAAATAAATACATACATCAATAAATAAACGAGACAGCCGCAAATAAAGTACACCTTCTTGTCAAAACAGCCCTATATATTTTCACATATATAGTAGGTAAAACTGCAGGGCTGAGGACATTAATAAATTGAGCGCACCGTAAACAGAGAAGAGGAACCTTCAGTGCTCTGTTTTTAACCAAAGCCATTAAAGGCCATTACTGGACATCAGTGTGCCCTTGAAAGCAAAACTGTAGACACTTGGCACAATGAATTCCCTCTCTTTGTGGAATTCTGAACGATTACTCATGCTTTAATGACTCAGCGTTCATGATAAATTAGATTTCTCGCACCAGATTTCACATTAATGGGCACAGTAAACGGGAACTGGTTTCCCATTATGTCTGATCTATAAACTATAGAACGTCTTTGGTGGTTAGAATGGTTGCGTTTATCTATTTGCAGAGGTGCCGGTGTTTCGGAACACGAATCCGTAGCGTACGGTACGTGGGACGGGACAGCTCCGTTCGAACAGTATATTCAAACACGCGTAAGTTGAACTGATTTTTAGTCTTCAATAGAAATTTGTCGATTTGGAATCAACCAATATGCAATTATACAGTACAACAAGCCAATCAGGTGGCAGCAGGGCGGTGCTTAGTCACGCAGAGTTTAACATGGAATGGTGCGAAAAACCAAAAACATCCAGCTGTGCTGCAGACGGTTGATGAGCGAGGATAGAGGAGAATGCTCAGTTTGGTTCAAGCTGACAGACAGGACTCAAATAAGCACTCTTTATAACCACGGCGAGCATAAAAACACCCCGGACAGGCTACAATAGCAGAAGAGCACATCGGGTTTGATTCCTGTCAGCCAAGAGCTGAGCTTCAGTACCGTATAAACATTGGAGCTTACACTTTTATTACTTACAGTCCCCTCTGAAACTACGGGAACAGCAAATACACAGAACTTTTATTCTGCAGTAGGTACATATTATTGACTCAGTTACTTCAGCAAGCCTTAAAAAGAAAACAGCAGGTATAAAACTAGACATTTTGTACCACACACACACACACACACACACACACACACACACTCACACACACGCTTTTTTCTGTAATCTCAGAAGCCTCAGTGTATATGAGTCACGCTACAACACTCGCCGACGTGCTGCCGTAAACAAACCCGACCCAGGCTAGAGTGTAAACTGCTGACGAGGAACAATTTAGACATCCCGCCCGTGGTAATCTACAGTGACATACGTTGCACAAATTTCAGGAAGCTCCTCTCACTGCTAATGGCTGGAAACAGAAGGAGATGGGAGCGGAACGCAGAGAGTAATAGCGGATGAAAAGGCGACACAGAAGGAAAATGGTGCAGTTTTTGACTCGGAGTGCAACTTGGCCAGATGGGGCCTGAACTGCAGGAACAAGGATTTGGCTAATGAATTTGCGCACACACATGGCAGACTCGCTACATCCACACGACGGCTGCAACAGATTGAAGAAAAATGAGCACTTTAAAAAAATAAATAAAAGTGTAATAGTAGTAGTAGACTATATTTACTAGCAAGCACGTTCACCACTATGTGTCTCGATCGGCGCGCTAGTTCAGTACTCAGGGCACTGATCAGGAAGTCGGCCATTTCAAGGGCTGTCTCAGGTGCACTGGAACGTTCGCTCCCTAAAAAAAACATTCCCACAATGCACCGCAAAAAACCCAGGGAGCATTGATGTTCCTTTACCTGAAATGGCTTCAGAAATGGCTTTCTGAAGCCTCTCGTCTAGGAAACAAAATGGCGGACGAACTCTCAGCCAACTTCGACTACAAATGTAAGTTATCATTTCTGTGGCTCCTAAAATGATTCCTAACGACGTTCTACATGTGAATCGTTTGAGTCTGACGACTTTTTAAATGTTTAATGAGTTTTAAAAACAGATCCACTACGATCCTGCTTGAAGTACCATGGCAGAAACGCGTGTGATTAAGCCAACATGGACGTTTGGGTTTTTACGCTGATGACGTTGTACAGCGCGAGTATGTAGTCATGACTCTTAAAATCGAGTCACCAGTGTCCCAGTGTGTAGCGAGTCAGGGTCCTTAGCGGTGCCCGAACCCGTGTATATGATATACTGATCCGCCACCTGGGGAGCTGATTGAGACACACCATTAAACTGTTCTAAAATACATCCTCTTCCGCAAAGGTGGGATCATAGGAATGTTTAAAATCGGAACTTTTCAGAAAACTTATTGGTGTATTTCTAGGCTGCGGGGCGGAAAAAAAAAATCCCACCATGCACCACGTTAACTCACTGGATTAATTGTCCGTTGTGTCACAGGCACAGACCATTACACCAGTGACAGTAACACCAGTGACACATTTCCTTTAAAGATATATTCTCCAAGCTGGTGTCAACAGCATCTCAAATCACGGGTCATTAATCCCACCAGCATCAACGCAGGATTTTTATTAAATCCATTTATCCAGTAAAAATAAATAAAAAATGCAGGGAGTTTGAAAAATTTAACTCCATGACGAATCTAAATGATCCACAAGCAGTAAATTACTCAGGTGTAGAGTGTGGAATCTACTGGTGTCGGTTGAATTGCCATTCAGACTTCTGAACTTTGACCCTGGAAGCACGGATCCACAAAAGAGAACGTTTCAAAATAGCCGACACCAACAATGGCTCTTTTTGAACGATTTATATTATTAAAAACGTGTAATAATATGCTAATTTACATATTTGGAAGACATAATACTCATCTTCAGTCCCTGATGTTAAAATGAATCATTTTATATTTTATATGTTGGCAAAAGCGACCATGTTTAAAGCATTACAATTTGTAGGAAAAAGCTATTTTTCCAGCAAAGAAAATCAGAAAATAAATAAATAAATAAACAAACAAACAAACAAACAAACATGCACAATAATAAAGAGTCAAAGCATTGTATTTACTAAGGAAAACCTTTAAAGCTATTTAATGGTGTTTATTGAATTGTATCCAGTGCGTACATACACACGATCGAATAATCCTGACTTAACACAACAATCCTGAACATAGTGCAGATGCACGTCACTCAAGTACGCTCATTAGAATATTAAGCCACGCCCAGACCATTTTCAAATTGGCCTGATCAACATATTCAGCTCGTTTTTGAGCGGTGTGTTTTTAAAAAAAAAAATTTATTATCACATTTCTATCTTTCGAAGCCAAATGGATGCCAGTGTTTCATCCTTTTACAACCCTTCACTTTCCTCTCTTATTGCAGGCTATAAAAAAAAAAAAAACAACATGCAACTGGCAAACATCCAAAAACCCTTTTCCTTCTTAACTGCATAAAAGGATGTAAAATGATCAAAACACAAGCACATTTTAGTGCGCGGGAGAAAAGGGGCACGCGTCTGGCCAGAGAGCTGAAACTGACAATAAGCTCAGAATTTGGTTATGGACCAATTTCTCTCCTAACAGCCCTCCTCTTTCTCTATTCCCTCACACACACACACACTATTCTCCTGCGGCACTCACACGACTCTGCCCGCTGTGACCCTAATCACGCATGATGAAAAAAAAGGCGTAAAAAGTCAGCAGGCAGGAGACGAGAACAGCAGGAGAAGACAGGAACAGTGTGGAGTTCAGAGGTCCTTTCTTTCTTTACCTCTTCATTTCAAGTCACTGGTTTCAGGCAGCGTGGAAGCTGAGATTACGTTTTCTGCTAGGGGAAATTGGGAGAGATGTACCCGATGTCAGCGGGCACACGGTGGAATGAGCTAAGTCATGTGAGGAGTAAACAGAAAGCATCAGCGCTGACCTCTGGGTCAGAACCTGGGTTTTGCTTTATTCAGCACGTTGTTAAATGTTAAGTGTTGTTTCCATCCAACTGTGTTTTTTATTATTTTTTTCACACGTACTTTGAAAACACGAATACAAATGAAGCTCCAACGTGGAAGGATCTACAAATTGCTTCTTCTGCTTGGCTGAAATGGAAAAGATGATGAAATGATAAAGAAATGGCAGAAAATGGCATAAAAGGTTTATGGAAACATTCGCTGGCTACAAACAACCATAAGAGCCTTTTAGTCATGAGCAGAATTAGAAAAAAACCCCCCGTTAAATCTATCTATCTATCTATCTATCTATCTATCTATATATATATTGATTGACTGCCTGGAATTTAACAGCCCATTACAGTCATTCGGGATCTATAGGAGTACAGGGACTCAAATACACTCAAATGGAGAAGTGGTGGTTTAGCGGTTTAGTGGTGGTTTAGCGGTTTAGTGGTGGTTTGGCGGTTAAGGCTCTGGGTTACTGATCAGAAGGTCGGGGGTTCAACCCCCAGCACTGCCAAGCTGCCACTGTTGGGCCCTTGAGCAAGGCCCTTAACCCTCTCTGTATCATGCGGGGTATGACAAGCTGGGGTATGTGAAGAAAAGAACTTCACTATGCTGTAATACGTGACCAATAAAGACTCGTTATCATTACTGTGAAGACCATACCGATCTCCAGCCTGCCTATCAGCATTGAATATCGTTGGCTACTGTACGTGAGATTCTTTTCCGTGGCTGTAAGTTTGGGGACCGGGACCTTTCGGGTGCGTCCCGACCTGCCGGATCACTACCCTCTGTTCCGGGAACTGCAGATTTAACCATTAAGCACTGAGTGCGACTCTGAATATGGCCCGATGCTAGCTAAGGCCAATTAGCAGGAATAATAGATAAGCAGCAGGATTGGATGCGACAGCCTGAGAGAAGTACAATTCCATCAGCACTCTTTAGTCAAATGAAAAGCATTCACCTTCCAGCGCAGGACACAGTCTCTCGTTCCATTTGCAGAAATAATGAGGCAGCCCCGGGAGGCAGCTGAGCGAGAGTTTTCCCCTCCTCGGGAAATAAAGGTGAGGCTGAAAGTCCTGTGGCAACTCATAATGGCAAAAGTGAGGATGGCAACAAAAAATGACTTTCTGCTGGATGGTGGAAGGTGTGTGCTGTGTGCTTTATTGCATTATACTCTTTACATCCTTTATCCGCTAAAGCAGGCGCATTCGGAAATGCTAGCATGTGAAAAAACTGCTACACGCACACACGCGCACAGATTTCCCACAAGACACTTTATATTAATCGGCTTCATCATCTCCGACGGCACGCTGCAGAACAATAGATATTCACTCAGCGGGAAAATGGAATCGGCGAGAACGCACCTCGCGCGAGCGAGACCGTGTACGGCGTGCAGATTCTGCCTTCCGTTTCTGGGCTTCACCTTGCAGACGAGCCTTAGTCAGCAGCGCGGTCGCAATTCTGCCGCTTCATCATGTTGCACGTTTCCTCCGCGCCTCGGCCGCCTTCGTTTCTGCACGCTCAGGAATCACGCATTACACGTGAGGATCGTTATGGGCTTGGCAGGTCCTTTGGGGGGCAAAAAGAAGGCAATATTTCCTGCGCTTTGGTAGTGATTGATTTTTCATTACAGTACATCGGAATGTCGAACAGCTCTTTAAGGGTGGACAAGGAAAAGAAAAAGAATGAAACTCGAAGGATGATACCACGGCTATGGCACCATTTAGCTCTTAATTTTTTGTGTACTTTATTTTTACATTTTAAAAACTATTTTTAACGCTGCATCTAATTATTAAGTTTTCTACTGCTAAAGTTGTAAGTAACATGATTGATGTTTGACGCTTCCTCCACCATGTTTCACAGATGAGCTCGTATGTTCTGGATCATGAGCAGATCCTTTCTTTCTCCACACTTTGACCTTTCCATCACTTTGGTAGAGGTTCATCTTGGTTCCAGAACTTTTGTGGATCATCTCTGTATTTCTGTATTTCTCAGTTTACATCTTGTGGTATGGCCTCAAAGACGTGGTGGATGGTGATACCTTCAGCCCTGCCATGTGGAGGTCATTGGTGATGTCACTAGCTGTTGTTTTTGGGCTTTTCTTCACAGCACAATGCATCAGCTGTTGTTGTCCTTGTCTGGTTGTTCCGTACACCAGCGGTTTCCTTCTTTTTCAGGACATTCCAAATTGTCGTATTGGTTATACCCAGTGCTTGTGCAATGCCTCGGATTGATTTTCTCTCTTTTCTCATCTCCAAAACGGATTGCTTTTCTCCCATAGACAGCTCTCTGATCTTCATGTTGGTTTATCCTTTTTAACAACAAATGCCGTCTTCACAGGTGAACCTGAAGGCTCAAACCAAGAGTAGATGTTCAGAGCTATTTTTTGTTTAAACAATCCCTCTAACAGGACACACCTGGGCAACAAGAAGCACCTGTCAGTCACATGCTCCAATATTTTTGGGTGGTCTAAATACAAAATATTCTATTATATAATATATAATTATGGTCTAGATGGATTCACACCTACATATAAACACCAGGAAATAAAAGCTGAAATTCGAAACTCTCTCCTCATATTCATCTTTTGATCAGTCTCCAGGGATGAGTCATGGAAAGGGATACATGTATGTTTGTAAATGTGATGCCGCCCCCATTGTGGAGTCATCCAGAAAATGCGCATTTGGTGTTTGATGTGAGATGATTACTAGATTTAATAGTGCGCCCCGTGATCTGGAGCAGACAGTAAAAGTATATGCAAATGCCAGAGCCAGTGCTTCTCCGCTTGGCAGCAGCTATCCCAGAATGCCGTGCAATTATTCATGTAAAACCAGTGGTACTCTTTCAAAGGTAATAACTGAACACTGAATGTGAGGATCACATCACGCAATCTCTCGTCCTCTTTCATCTCTGCTTTCCTCCTGCTCCCCCTCGGCTGCTTTCCTCCTCGCCCCTCACACTCAATAATCCTTCCTTTAATTAGAGAAGGCAATGCTGAGATGATTTCAGTTCTAAATTTGTGCACCCCGAACACTATAACGACCGAGATGGAAGCCGGTACCATTTTCGCTTTTATATTTCGTTTCTAATGGCGCCCGCCAGCTGCCTGCCGTCTTGCCTTCTGTTATGCAACGCGTTCAAATGACTCGTGTGCACACAGCAGCTCTAATGATGAGAGCGGAGGAAAAAAGTTTTTTTTTGTTAAAAACAAGCACGCCTGATGTTATTACGCTGTAGTCAATGACTGATATGATAAAATGATTAAGATGTTCAAGAGATGCACGGCTTTTCTAAGCGGAGTTCGAGAAAATGGATGACGGTTTAATATATGTGTCGAACCGTGTTTTTTGACTGAGCGTGCTCGGAGGAGCGTGAATTCATCATGACGCAGATGTGCACCGGATCCCTTAGCACTAATGAACAACAAGGAAAAGCCACTGAAGGAAATGAATCACAAAAATGCTTTTATTGAAATAATATGTAGAAATAAATGTCCATGTTTTATAAAAACAATCGAGTAGGTTAGTTTATAGACGATACTGTAAATGTGTTATTAAGCGGTGGTTTTGCATCATTGTGTACGAGTGTATAGAGGTTTGTTTCACTCTTGTGTTTGTTGTACCAATCAGTGTTGGGTAAGTCGCTTCAAAAAAGTAATTAATTACTAATTACGTTGTCAACGGTGTATTTAAATTACTGACTAATAAGTGATCTGTCTGAAAAGTAAGTGCTTTACTCATTACTGCTTTAAATCAACCTTGACCGCACAGACAATAGAAATGGAACTCTTCTTTTAACTTTTGAAAATTTGAGTCAAACATGGAATAGTTTGCCTTTTAAGCATAGCGTTATTAAACCGTTTTTAATACAAAAATGTAAACAAACGATATGAACTGGCTTAACAATAAGAGCTACTACAGCACTTCGGAGAGAGAGGCCGATAGTGTTTTTCCCTCAGGACATGACTTACATTTTACCGTGATGTCCTTGTCGACGTGCGGCCAAAAAAAAAAGAAAAAAAAAAAAAGGAATGGGAATATTTCCATTTAGCAAAACAGCCACTCGTTTCTGCTGACATCCTGGCACAGCCGCCTGGCGCGATGGCCTACAGCGAAGGGGCCGAGTTAAATTAGAAAACAAATTTGATCTTTAGATAATAAATTCAATCCCTCCATCCATTTTCTGTAACGCTTATCCTTACACAAGGTCGTAGGGGAGCCTCGAGGCAATCCCGGGGAACTCCGGGGACAAGCCGGGGGACACCCTGGATGGGGTGCCAATGCACAGTCACACACCCTGTGGACAATGTGGAAAGGTCCATCAGCGTACGACGCATGTCTGTAGACTGAGGGAGGAAACCGGAGTACCTGGAGGAAACCCCCGAAGC
Source organism: Ictalurus furcatus (assembly GCF_023375685.1). Classification (NCBI taxonomy): domain Eukaryota; kingdom Metazoa; phylum Chordata; class Actinopteri; order Siluriformes; family Ictaluridae; genus Ictalurus; species Ictalurus furcatus. The sequence continues at coordinate 444,695 of NC_071270.1, forward strand.
ACGGGGAGAGCATGCAAACTCCGCACACACAGGGCAGACGCAGGAATCGAACCCCCAACTCTGGAGGTGAGAGGCTAGATGATATATTTATATATATATAAAATGCAAGTATATCATAACTGTAATGAAATTAATTAAAAATGCAGAGTAATCCCTTACTTTACCTTTTTCAGGGGAAAAGTCATTTAATTACAGTAACACGTTGCTTAGTAACGCGTTACCCCCGACACTGCCTGCAACAGGTTTCTGTTACACCACAGCACTGTTGAATTCTCGATCCTGATTGGTCAGAAGGTGTTGATTCGTTTTGTATAACTGCAGCACTGACAATCGTTGCAGCTGTAGTTTAAATCACAGATACTCGTTCTAATATGTTCTCAGTTCCATAGTAACAACTTACACAAGGACGTGTGTGCTCGGAGTTGTAAAGAGTGGATATTTAAGCTACCACAGCCTTCCAGTCAGCTCAGACCAGTTTGAGCCTTTCTCCTTTGACCTCTCACATTAACAATGATTTGTTTTTTGTGTTTGTTTTGTTTTTCGCACCATTTTCATTAGCATGAAGCTCTTGACCTGTATCTGCCTGATTTTCGACATAGATTGTGCTGCTGCCCCAGATGCTCGTGTTCCTATTAAAGTGCTTGTTGAGTTTATATGTACCGTGTGCCCCCTATACTGAGTTATTCAACAAACAAAAAACAAACACAAACTATTTGGATCTGCAAGGGAAAAAAAAAGGATAAAGATTTGAAATCATCTGGCACAGAGGCAATCGGACACGTCTATTACAGCGGAGAGAGCCATGACGCTTTTGTCCAAACTCCAGCATTCACCAGACACTAACTTCAGATTTCACTTGGGGGCTCCTGCTGCTGATTCTGCTGCTGTATGAATCGCTTGGTCCGAGTAATCTGTTTACCTTCCCTCAAAGCACACAACAAATAAATCTGAGCTGTTGGAAAAGAACATCAGTCGAAGCGAAGCTCCAGTGGAACTTTTCAAAGGAAGAATCAAAACAAAACAAAACAAGGTGAGAGGAAAGATGTTTTCCATTAGACTAGAGAAGCAGCAAGAGGGGATGCGAGTGCAAATTCTGGTGCGAATAGATTCATTTGCACTGACTGCACAGAAAGACAAACAAACAAACAAAAAAACATACTTGAAAAAGAACAATTAATTACCCCAACCCCCCACTGCCTCTATCCTCCCTCAGCCCCCCCACCCCCCACCCCTAATTTTGGAGCTTGCTCTTAGCCGGGTGCATTTATATTCACTAGCAACCCCTCGCCTAATTAATGAAGCGCACGTTTATATTTGCATAACCGACCCGATGCAAGTAAAATACAAACGGCTGGATGAAAAATACCTGTCGATGATTCCGCACATGTCCATCTGGAGCTCGCTGAAGTTTCCGATCAGCATCTGCTGCACCTTGATCAGATCCACCAATCCCTCGTCCAGCTTGATGAGGCGCATGCATCCATGGAAAACGCTGGACGGCTTCTCGCATCCATCACCTGTAATTGGACATCCTGTGGGTGAAAGCAGAGCAATGAGTCAGCTGGCTTCAACCAGATCCGTGGCGTTTTAGTACCTCACGGAAAAAAACGACAGCGAGCGCGACGTGTGGCCCGTGTAAATTAGAAAAAAAAATTGAAGCTAAATTTGGAAATGTAGACAGATGAGCCGGAGATAACAGGACTAAAGCGACACGTACAAATAATTCAAATCCTGATATTTTCATGTCAGCACCAGCTACGCTTGCGTCCGTCTGCCCTCAGAACCGTCACTGCACAACAGTACATGTCGTACGCTCAGCAGAAATATTTGAATGGAAATTTCAGATATGAGCCATTTCCCAATTCCTACTTGCGCTTGCTCTTAACTTGTCACGTTAACATTCAGTGCCGAACGTTTGCCTGATTACTGAAGTGCATATATAGTTCATATTTGCACGATGAAGCCAAACGCATCATTAACTAGAAACAACTTCCTGTTATCACTTATGTGACGTATGTATTCCTAATACATGTAAATTTATATTCCGAATAAAATGATTCTGAAATAATAATCTCCTTACGCAACACTGTATATCAATGATTAAATGTCTTTCTGAAGCAGTAAACATCTTCTGATTGGAATTCCTCTATTATTAGACTTCGCCTGTGATTGACAATCCCCTTGGCTTCTGGGGGCACAGTGGTAGGGTTCCCTTCCGGTTTAGGCCACGCCCACTTTGGGTTTGAAGACGAATACCGATCGCATTGTGGAAGTTACTCGCGTGCTTTTAGATCGTAATGAGTTCACAATCTCTCCAAACTGTTGGCTGTTTTAATATCTTCATCTTCCACTGTTCGCTGGCAGAAGGGCTTTATTTTATTTCCTCATATAAGCACTACCAAACACACATACCAACAGTAGCTGGTGCTAATGTGTGTGTGAGATTTATTTATTTATTTATAAAATTTTTGCTAATGTCCCTTTAGAGGCTCATTTTTGTCCTGGTGAACAACAAAAAAAAAAAAAATCAATTTATGTGTGAATTATGCGCTGCTATTCCTAAAGGATGAAAAGTGGCCAAGTCCATATTACTAATAAATAACAACATGTTCTGATATAATGTAGTAGGGCTTGAATGATTTAAAGCCTTGCTCTGGCAAATCTCATTTTCTCCGTGATCCTCTACGGCGTGCGGTTTTAGCTCCGGGGCAAAAAAAAAAAGCCAAGGAGATGCTGGCGAACGGAGGAGAGCTTTGATACGATCCCGCATGTGGTGCTGAGACACCGTTGGCGCTCTCTCCAATTAGTGAGTTAAAGGTAATTAAACCACATGCTTGCTCTCTGTAGGAGCAAACAGAGTGGAAAAGATGCTGGGAGACCGGATCTCTCCTGAGCAGCTTGAGCTGTAAATGAGTCTCTGTGTTTTCGAGGCAGGCAGAAATCTTTAATAATAAAAGTCGAGGCAACTTTTCTGGCGGTATTTTAGTATCAGAGATGTTTTGGAACTCAACAGTGTTGCTGTACTGAATGGTAAGAAATGTCTTGGGATTTATCCACCAGGAGTAGAACTGACGAAGCTCCTCGGATGGCTGGTGACTCACCGCACAGCTTTTTACAAACAGACATTTCAAATCATCTGGATGACTCGACGATGGTGGCAGGAAGTTATTTTTGTCACAAACGTGTTTTGTCACGAACGCTACTCCTTTTTCTTCTTTACCCCCCCCCCCCAGTCTTCTCCTCACCTCCTGTTCATTGTAATACTCTACCTTTTTAGCATTAGTCTCATGAGCTGTGGTAGGAACAAGTACTTAAGTAAGGAGTAAGACATGACATTAACATGGTTGAATATTTCCCAATATCAGCGTGTCATGGAGTGGTTTATTTTTCCAAAACCCCAATGATTTGCCAACAAGTGCAACGTCCATCTACCGCTTATCTACCGCTTATCTACCGCTTATCCTACACGGGGTCACGAGGAGCCGGGAGCCTATCCCAGGGAACTTGTGGCACAAGGTGGGGGAAAACCTGGACGTGGTGCCGACCCATCGCAGGGCACAATCGCACACCCATTCACACACTACGGACAGTTTTGAAAATGCCAATCAACCTACAGCGCGTGTCTTCAGACTGGGGAGGAAACCGGAGTACGCGGAGGAAACCCCTGAAGCACGAGGAGACCATGCATTGTGTTTTTAAAAACCTAGGTCTAATTATGTTTCATGTTGTGGAAAATCTGCAAAACAAACAAATTCCTTCCTCTCCTCTTTGTCGCTGACTCTCGAGACTCCTCCCACAAACACTAATTAAATGCCTCTTCAGAGAAAACTGCACCATATCGACAATTATACATGTTTTTAAATCTGTTTATATGGAACATATGTCATACAAGTCCCTTGTAATACAGTGCCTTGCATAAGTATTCACTCCCCCTTGAACTTTTCCATACTTTGTAGTGTTACAGCCTGGAAGTGAAATGGACTGAACTGGGAGTGTGTGCCACGAAAAAAGAAAAAGAAAAGAAAAAAGTCAAAGCTATGATTGCGTAAGTATTCAGCCCTGTTGGTGTGAAACCCCTAAACCAGTTCAGGTGCAAGTTTAGTCCAGTTGCCAGAAGTCAGAAATCTCATATGTAGTTGAATAGAGTCGACTTGTGTGCAATGGAAGTGTCACAATCCAAGCATTAAAAAGAATTCTAATATTTATGATTATATTAGTTTGTCCAATTACTTTTGCGCCTGTGAAAATGTAATAATGTTTCGTAATTCCTAAACAGTAAATGCAATATTTATTTTTTTCCATTGTGGTGGTGTACACAGACGAAATTACGACAATTGTGCCACCGTCCAAATATTTATAGACCTAACTGTACCTGTTCCTGGAAGACAAACTCTGTTAGAGAACAAACCTAAACATGCAGCATCATGAAAACTACGAAGCTATCAAAACAAGTCCAGGACAAAGTTCTGTATCAATCAAAGTATTAATCAAAGTTTTGTTATAAAACATCGTAAACTTCGAACATCCCATTAAAACCATTATTGAAAACTGGAAAGGAAATGGCACGACAGAGACTCTGGCTAGAGGAATCCGTCCACCAAAGGTCAGGAGAACATCCGTCAGAGAAACAAACATGAATGCAGTTGAGACACGCCTAAGATGCCTCCTTACATTTTAGTTTTTCAAAGGAGAGTCTTTAGTCTTGCTCGGTTTGTCCTGTGAGAGTGAGACATGTAAAACTGTCTAGGGGTTTTTTCCCCTTGCACATGTAAAGGCCTGCTGCAGTATGCATGTCCACAACTGTTGGATAAACGAATAAAACGTGCTTTATCCGATCGTTCTGCTTAAATGCAGGTCATTTTTGGAGGTCAAGAGCAGTCTTTAGAAATTTGCACAAACCCCTTCAAGCATGGTTTATTCAAATATTAGGCTCATTATTTAAACACGTACAATACTATTCTGGGTACTGATTGAAAACCTAGAGCTTTTGTGTTCCTCAACCTTCCACCAACATATCACGATACGTCCATGTGGACATTATTTATAGTCTACTTATTTTTGAGTTAGTGAGACTTGGATTAAACGCATTCATTGTGACGAGTCAAATAGACCTAATATCTATAAGAACTAGAGATGCACCGATGCATCGACAGATAAAGAAAACACATGGATGTGGTGCTGTGTGTAAAGAAGATGTGTCTTGTGTGGAATGATGACAAAACTGCAGTGTGTGATCTCTGCACTGATGAAATTTTACACCGGACGCTGCAGCAGTGAAGCGGGAGTTTCGGCGTCGAGACAATTTTTTTTTTTTTGCGGCGCTGTTCGCACTGAATTAAAGGGCCGGTACACCGGTGAAAGATTTAAATGAAGAGGAGTTGACAATAAAGTACATATTGCACAGAAAAATATATTTGTAGATTAATATATTTCATATCTAGTCAATGTTAATATATAAAAAAGTGTATATCATATATGACCAGTTTGATGTTCAGTGATGAAGTAGAAATGCTTGTGTTTGTGGAGAGTGAATGAGTTAACATTCAATAAGTTAATAATCTTACTTTAATCTTCAGAATTGAGTTCATGTGTTAATGTTAATTAGAGTAATGTGCGTTGTGCTTATGAGGCCAGTTACTGTCAAACAACTTGCTGAAATGGAGAGAATAAAGTTTATATTTGAGTTTCTTTCAGAAGTGTGGAATTAATTATCATTCATTTAAAAGAAGGGATAAAACGCAGAACTATCTGTGTCAGTTATCGGTATCGGCCGATATCACTCTGAATAATCGCTTATCGTATCGGCTGGGAAATTTTGTATCGGTGCACCTCTAATCAGAACGCAATAACTCGAATAACTTTGATAACACTGATTTGTGATTTCCACCACTGAAACGATATCAAACCGTCACAGACCTCCTGTATATGCTTCACTGACCCCTCGAGGTCCCTGGACCCCACTTTGCGAACCAGTGGTCTAGAAAAAAGCAATGAATGTTGGATTGACTCGCCTCCGAAAAAGATCTGGTTCGCTGGACCGACAGGGAAGGATATGGTGATGGTGGACATGTCCGATTCGTCCACTGCCAGGATCAGACGCCCTCGGCGGACACTCAAATCCACAGAGTGCCACTGGCCATCGTTCAGCGCTGACCCTGTAACAGTGTGTACCCCTGTAATTATCGGTGTAATGTAATGTAAACTGACCACTAAGTACTAGACTGTTAAGACTGCTTAAGCTCACAGTATTACAGTAATAAACTACACTTCGAGTTACAATGTATATCCTGTAAATAACGACCTCTGCTAATACCTGCTGTGATGTCCGTTAAAACCCTGCCGGCCTTGTGGACCTGCATCCTCGCCCTCGCCTCACTCAGGTAAACCCATAGTGTTCCCGCTTGGTGCTGGAGGTCAAAGGTCATAAGCAGGCCCGCCTTGTTCCAGGTTCGGAACTGTAATCCGACTGACACGATGTCACGTGTCGACGTATACGGCAGTTGAAGGAAACTCTCCGAGTTGGCGAACGTCGCCGGCACGTCGACGGCCTCCAAACAGGCGAACGTGAGGTTTCCCTGAGATTAAAAAGAAGCACGCAAAGTGAGAGACAAAATCGTCTTGTATTTATAATTCACGCCAGATTAGAAGTCGTTATTCATGCAAATACAATTTCCAAACTTAAGTACTCAGGAGGTGAATTATGATGTTTGCCTCTTAAATTATGCATCAGTAAAACCCCTCCAAACCCCACCCCCACCCCACCATGAGCCTGAATAAATCCATGATTAAAAGGATTTATAATTGGCTTAATCTCTAATTCCCCAGTGAATAAATGTAGCAGAAAAAAACAAGCAGTGAGTAATGTAAGCATCCTCTGTGTTAGTCAATAGACAATTGTTAAATACATTCATTCATTACAGTAAAAAAAAAAAAGAAAAAAAAAAAGAGGCCTCATTTCATTTGAGAAACCAAATCATATCTCAGTTAAATGAATGAACCCGGTGGATAATCAAAGCGGGTCATTAAGAACCTACAGCAAGCATAAGAACGAATCAGTTGAAATAAAAGCCGAACATAAACGGATATATCTGTTAGCTAGGACTGAATTTACAGCAGACGTCCCGGCTGGCCCAGTTATTAGATATTTACATGCTGAAAAAGTGCAAAAATCATGCAGCACTTTTTATTTGTTTTTACTATTACAAATAGTGTAAAGGTGTTTATAAAAAACAAACAAACAATGAAATATAATACAGTGGGCTTTTTAATTTAACCTTAGCGGTTCTACAAAGTGTTTACACTGATTCCCATTCACACACACTCACACACACTCACACACACTCACACACACTCACACACACTCACACACACTCACACACACTCACACACACTCACACACACTCACACTCACACACACCAATGGGAGCAGAGCTGCCATGCAAGACGCTAACTTTCCATCAGGAGCAACTTGGGTGTCTTTTCAGTGTCTTGACCAAGGACACTTCGGCATGTGGAGACACGTGGGCCGGGAATCGAACCCTACGATTAGTGGACAACCCGCTCTACCGCCTGAGCCACAGCCGCCCGTGTACAGGAATATCAGGCAAGGTCAAGGAGTAAACAAATCATTGCAATGTTTTTCTAGTTTATCTTTGAGTCCGAATCCCTGAGGACTGTATTTTCTGTCCTATATAACCTTTGAAAAATTTAGATTAGTTTACGTTTTTGGTGAAAGTAAAATCACTGTCCGTCAAAAAACAACTGTCTAATGCCACGCCCCCAAAACATTTATGTTAGGACACCTGAAAAAGAGGAGATGATTGACAGCTCCTTGGCCAGATTGGTTGTACGTTGGTGGTCCACATCACGTTTTCCATGTTTTTCAAAGCCGAAATACAGTAGCTTCAAAATATATATATATATATATTTTTTTCCAAGTTTCAACTTCAGAGTCACTGACTGCACCTTTAATGCACAGAGAATGTAATCAGTGTTCAGTCACTACTTACCACTACGGTGAGTTGTTTCCTTTTAGCCAGGTCGATCACATTAACGCCGTTGTACTGCACGTTCTCCAGACAGCCGTGGAAGTTCCTCCTGGAGTTTTCTCTCTGAGTCCCGTCAGCTGAAACGCCACCGAAACTGATCTTGTGAAAGAATGATAGTCTGATGTCAAATTGCCCATGCTCCCTCTAAACATGCACGTTTACAGAAAGATAGGTTAAGAGACCATGAAGAGTACATTACAGCTTGATGTCATTTCACATCAAGAAGATATATAATGAATTAAAGCTGATGTTTTTGAGCTTCTTAAAAAACCGCGCGTGCTGTGGCTGTAACTGAGCCGCTGATGAAATCACACACGTCCATCAACTCGGATCAATTTACGCTATTGTTTATGTCTTCGCCTCAGAACGAGAGGGAAACAGCAAGAACGAGGCTGTGTGTGAGAGTGTTAGAAGCTTGAGACCGGTTGCTGGAGGCGCACCTCGTTAACCTCAAAGTGACTCTGGTGTTCGGGGAGGTGGAGCTGCTGCGTGCTTTTGTCCACGGTGAAATTGACATGTCCTCTGAGTCGCTCGATGCTAACGCGATGCCAGTGTTGGTCATCCAGCAGGCTGCCTAGTGACACCGCAGTGTTAAAATTGCCTGCAAAAACAAACAAACAAACAAACAAACAAACAAAAAAACAGTGCTGTTAATACTTTTAGATCTAAAGAGAGATGTAGTAATGCGGAGAGCAGGACTGAGAACAGACATAAAGAAGTGAGATTTCACTGATACACTGAAAAACAAGCAATTAATAATTATCATATCGTTGATATTCATCATCAATTATCATTTAGCATAGCTAAAGGATGCCTCGTGACATCATCGTGTTAATATCCAGTCCCTCCAGGATTTTGCGATCGCAGAAGTGAACACAACATCGAGGAAACTCCGCTATATTTGCAGGAGCTTGCGATTTTTCACAATTACCAAGACGCCCAAATCTCGTCATGTGACGTCATCACAACGCCCATTCAGCCAAAGCCCTCTTCGATTCACGTGCGTCGAACATGAGTACAGATAAAAAGTCATCCAACAAACATCACTGTGAAAGACCGTGCAAGGCAATTTTGCGCAATTGCGATTTTGAAAATTCCAGCAGTTTTCCGGCAAAAAAAGCATAAAAAACTCTGCAAGTCACATCGCAAATTTTTTTAAAACGCCGCAGCAAATCCAAGCATTTTTTGGCCGCAACGATCACAGAAACAACTCTGTGAAATCCTGTACAGACTGGATATTAACCCATGGGGGCAGTGGTGGTTTGGTGGTTAAGGCTCTGGGTTACTGATCAGAAGGTCGGGGGTTCAAGCCCCAGCGCTGCCAAGCTGCCACTTTTGGACCCTTGAGCAAGGCCCTTAACCCTCTCTGCTCCAGGGGGCGCTGTATCATGGCTGACCCTGCGCTCTGACCCCAACCTCATAACATGCTGGGATATGCAAAGAAAAGAATTTCACTGCGGTGTGACAACTGAAGACTCATTATCATTACAATAATGCAATATCATCATGGAGGCTTTGTCTAGTTAACCTTTAAATGTTAATCTGTGCTCTACAGTGTTGTTTTGTTTTTATACTCAGAGCGTACTGTGGTACTTGATATATGGTTGAAAGACATGGTTTGATATTGGGATATATTTGAACCATTTTAGGAACTTAAGTTTAGCCATTTTCCCCAATATATCAGGATCTTAAGAAGACTTGCTTGAGAAGAAAGAACAACGCTTTCCCCCTTGATGAATGAGCCCTTGTTCGTTTATCATGTCGTGCTGCTTTGTTCCGGGATTACAATATGAAAACTACAAATACTACAACGTGGAGCCAAAAACAGTGAGCGGTGACTTCTTCAAAGCAGAAAGTACAACACAACAAAACAGAAAGTAACTCCATAATAATTACCAACCTGCACCAGGCAAGGAATCAGCAGTGATCAATGATACATGAAGGCCAAATGACTGAAACTCATAAACTCTCTTCCTCCCCGACTAACACACGGTTTCAGCCGGCAGATTTCCTCAAAGCATGGCTCAATTCTGAACTACACCGCCAATGGCATCTGTATTAAATTTTCACTAACCAGCATATTGCTACGGAACGGAAGGACGGCGTTCAGTTATTACAGCGCACAGCCAGTCATGTGGTTCAGATTACATTGGCCCTCTAAATGCATCAATTATTTAGCAAAATTATGAAGTCAAGCAGCCTAATGCTACTACGACTCCAATTATTCATGGACTCATTCCCAAAATAATCTGGTGGTATTTATGTATCCCTTGTAAGAAACGCTCGTGTTGGACTTTTTATTGTTCGATTTCTGCTGAATAGAGAATGTGGAATTCAAATCCACATGCGAATCCCAATCCTGGCAGCCAACAATAACCAGGAGTCCCATAGAAACTGGAGTGGTCTGCTGGAAGGGAAGGGTGGCATGTCAATCACAGCAGCATTAGCCGATCACAGGCATCTGTTAGCTCATGTGTACACAATAAGGCAGCTAGCCCTCTGCTCCAAGTGCATTCAGCCATGCTAAGTTGTGGATGGAGAGATTCGGCTACAACTACAGTATATAGGCAGAAATTTGGGGAATGAAATGCAGAACGAGTTGTACTGTATACAGAGCTGTGTTAAGCATGAGGAGTTCATACTAAAATTGTAAATACAACCCCCCCCCCAAAAAAAACAAACCAAAAATAAATAAATAAAAAAAAAACTTTGCCACTACGACACTATTAATTAACCATTAGCATCGTCCCTTTAAAGTTCACACTGAGCACAGCGTAGGACACGGCATCTTAATTGTCAAAGACATTGCTTATCTCGAGGTCTGAATAGTTTATGGATAAAATTATGAACAAAACCTACATAAAGTGAGCTGTAAGTATAGCACACGAGCACTTGGTCAGCTTATCCTTCTTAATAGAAGAGTACATGGAATTAACAAAAACACTTGCATTATTTAATGAATTTTAATCATACTGAGAAGCATGATCAATTAGCCATAACCCCCCCCCCCCCAAATATATTTTGAAACCTGTGCAGCTGGATCAAGTGCTATTTTAGAAGCTGCTGGATAATGAAGACGTAAACCATATTATTAAGTGAATACAGTGATTTTCAGTGATTAATGTAATGATCACAGCGAGAACTATTAATACAGTAATATACTGCAATGTTAATATACTACACTCATATTAGATGTTTATTTGGCTGCAAAAGAACAAAGTACTTCTTCAGTCAGCATTTTCTATCCCCTGGGGTTATTTTTTTCAGGCTTACATAAGGTAAGTGCTTATGCTTAAAGGTGGATGTTTATCTAGATGTTTAGTCTGGATGCTTATATTCAGTATAATGCTTATCACGCCGCTTGTTTAGTTCGCCAGGTAAAATTCCAATTCTGACACGGTTACTACAGTAGCGTTAGTGACATCATCGGTGGACAGGGCAAACGAATATAACATCTGACTTACAACATGAAGGCTCATCAGATGAAGATGAAAAGGAAGAAGGGAAGCTCATTTCACCGGATGCACCTTTAACGGGAATGTACAAATCCTTGTGAGCTAGCTAGCCGACTAGCCGACAGGCTATAAAGTGTGTTTCTGTTGGCAGCGCAAACATAAACAAATGACTTGCCCATGTTGTGTGCGAAATATCAGTTTCTCGGTATTAATTTCTTATTTATAAAATGATTCGATAAAAGCAATCATGCGGGTTTACTGAATATCAGCACGGTCAGTTTAACCACACTCTCGCTCAATTGTAAAACTCTACCTCAGATGCCATGCGAGTCATTTCAATAATCTGATTGCGCTGTACGGAAAATCAACTCAAGCACCTGCGACTCTGAATACGAAGAACTTTCCCTGGATAAATACTGACACCTTTTCAACTTGGGTCCCCGGGTGCATCCGAATAGGCCTACTACGCTACTACACCGTAGGCTATAAGCAGTACGCCAAAGGAGTAGCATGTCCGAATTCTCAGTATTCACAAAACAGTAGGCGCCCATCGTACTATCAGACCTTATTTATTCTGTTTAGTAGGCTATTGGAACGCCATTTAAATCATACTGGCACAGACTTGGGGCTAAAGTTGCTACAGTTTTGTAAACAGGGATGCGTTTGTTTTTTAAAAGTAAGAATTAGACAGGTAGGAATTAGGTAGGAGAGTGTAAACTACTTGGCTGTGTTTAGCCACACTTTCTCGTACGATCGCATTCTCACAGTTTGATGACTTGTGAAATTGCTGCTTTGCTGGCATCCATTACTAAACTGTTCACTCAGTGGTTCACTGGTGTGTCGGTGATTTGGAACGATTAATCTTGCACTTTTTTAGGTGCAGAAATAAGGTAGCTTACTCTGCACAAGAAGCACGGATGCACTGTTTTCTGCCAAGTCATATGGATCTGTTTCCTGAGAACCAGAACTTGGCTTGTAGTTCTGACTGAAGAGAAAACGTTCTCATCTCATTATTTTCCGGGGTTTTGTTTTCCAGGTATTGGGCGTGCCATAGTGAGTGTTAGTGATATTTCAGTGTATGCTAGTATTCTAAATGTGTTCAGACGGTCTTAGGTTTTGCATACTTTATTGTGTTATAGACTTCATTTAAAAATGGATTAAATGTATGGTTATTAGTCTACACTCAATAATCCATACTGACAGAAACTGAACACGGTTTTAGAAAAAATTTATCTTTGGTGCTAATTTATTAAAATCCAAAAAAGAAACGCTTTACTCAGTACTTTGTAGAAGCTCCCTTGGGAACAATGACAGCTTCTTGGGTAAATCTCTACAAGCTTTGCACATCTGGATTTGCGCAGTTTCTCCCATTCTTCCTGGAAGATCCTCTCAAGCTCAGTTAGATTTGAAGAACTGCAATCTTCAGGTCTTTCCACAGATGTTCTATAAAGTTCAAGTCTGAGCGTTGGTTGAGCAACATTCAGAGGATATTCAGAGACTTGTCTTGTAGCCCCTCCAGCATTGTCTGTGCTGTGTAGTTTGGGTCATGGTGCTGAAAGGTGAACCGTTGCCTGAGTATTCTTCACGGACCTGCTGAGATTTGGCTGCATTCATCCTTTCCTCAATCCTGACCAGTCTCCCCTGTTCCTGCCATGGAGAAGCTCTCCCGCAAGACGATGCTGCCACCAGCATGCTTCACTACATGTCCCAAATTCCACCGTGTCATGGTATAAATCCATATTCCCTACTTTAAGGGTTTGCTCTTTCTTCCCCATGTGCTTTCTTGATAACTTTTTAGTAAAGATTAGTTTGACTGATGAGGTGATTTCTGTGTCACTAATTTAAATACAACGAGCCTCATTTATCAAGCTCGACCCGAATTCATTTATTCGTAACTCGTTCACAGGAACATTTACACGAGACATGTAGTATTCATAAAAATCCAGCTGGGAAGAATGTACACTGAGGATAAAAGATAAAAATAAATATTTGAAAACGTGTGATGGAGTAAGGCGAGATCGCTGCTCCGTCCTCCTACTTGTCTTTCGTAAATAAGGAATAGCAAGCAACAAGATGCCCAAAATGCCACACCGGATCATTTCCCAATCCGCGTTCGCCAGGATGAGTAAATACTAATGAAACCCACAGGGATCCTCTGCAGCCTTTGAAAGGTTGATTAAGGAACACCTGAAAGTCTACATAAATATTTATTTATTCCTTTGGAGCTGTTTTACAGGCACATTGTTAAAAACAGTCATTACTTTTTAATTCCCTCCAAAGGGAACACATGGAAACTTGTAAAAGTGAGAATAATAATAAAAAAAATAAAAAATTATAAATAAATAAATAAAAACTATTTACCGTCTCACTTCTCTTCAGATTAGCAAGAAATTTGCTTTGTGTTTGAGAGTTTATGCCAAAATATAAGGCGACATAATTGCTTACTTGTGTACAGCTACCAGTGAGGCATGGGAAGTGTTATACCAACACGATTCTGCTTTATTTTATTTGATACAAATTCAAAAAGTCATAGCCTGTGTCATCGCCCTTTATGTGGTGTAGATGGAAGATAAAATGACAAAGCACCAATTTTTTTGTGTTCTCTTGCTTTTATGTTCCATTGTATCACATCTGACATGAAAAAAAAAACAATTTCCTTCTTCATTCCACATCTTCTATTGTTGTTGTTTTATTTTTTTCGAGTGCTTGCGTGTCTAGACGCTATTTACAAACCCCGCCTCTGACGCTTCTACTCAAGCAAAAAAAAAAAACCCAACTGGAAACCCCAATGTAGATAGTTTTAATAATCGGAACACTCAGATAAACAGCTGCGTAAACTCTGAATACAAGGAACTTTCCCGCGTAAATATTGACGAAGCTATACGGGAAGTGGAATTCTGCTGGAAATTCATTCTACGTCCAAATGAAATAACGTAGCGGTCAAAGTGATCGAATGATAAGAGCTCGAATATTAAGTCTTCGCACGTACGAGTTCGGAGGAGGGATTTACGGTGTGTGGAAAAGTTGGACGGCACGAGAAAGCTTGGTTTGTTTTTATGTTTGTTTGTATTTTCAACGACAAAAAGTTTACAATTAGCATGCCACTTTAATCTTACTGTCCCCAGTAGACGTCAAATTAAAATACTGGTGCTCACCATGAGTTCTGTAATCACGACATCGTATTGGTGCTCATGTGCGTTCAGCTTGTAATTTCCTTCAGGACTTGAAAGCAGCATAAAAACTGGTGTTTAAGTTTCATTCAACTTTTTTTAGTATTGTTATTCATTTGTAAGAAATCTACATTCTATGTTTCCTGGTGGGCTAGTCGCTAGCATACGGCGCGCTCATCACCCAGTCAGGGAACCAACCCAAACCACTGGAGGGTTGCACTCTCAGTACCGGTTCCAAGCCTGGAAAATGGGGAGGGTTGCATCAGGAACAACATCTAGCGTAAAACTCGCACCAGAATCAGTATGCGGACAGGTGGTCCGCTGGGGCAACCCCAAAACAGGAGCAGCCTGAAGAGGATTCTGATTGAATCCGCTCTCAGAGGAATCTGATTGGCCAATATGGATGCGATAAAGTGAAATTTAACCAAATTAAATTAAAACAATCCGTCTAGGATTGGATATTTAATCCCAATAATCAGAAAAATGCGGATCATACAGCATTAATAACAACGTGGGACACTTCGAGGTCTAGCCATTTCATTGATCTGCTGCTATTGTTGATGAAGCCCTGAGTTTGAACAAAATACTTAGTTAGAAAGTAATTTGCGACAATATTATTACTTTCACACTTCAAAATCCTGGCACATTACTGATTCACACTGGATCAAATAACGGATCTCGGCTGAATTTCCTGACAGGATAAAGAGCATCATTAAATGTTTCACATGAGCACGCTCTCTCTCTCTTTCTCTCACTCTAACGGTTAAAATGATCTTTATGATGCGTTTGGGAAACTGGGCTCAAATCAGTAATCAGTCCAATTACGGCAGGTCCCGAAGTGAAACAAATACCACCCAAATAAAACCGAATGTCCGTGAAAGCCTCTTTTTAAACACGTCTTCTGCCGTGAATATCATCAGTAAAACTCTGAGGCAGTTGCAAAGAAAGTGTGTAAATGTGAAGAAGTTCAGCTTGTAAATGTGGTGAATGATGGTAGGAGATCATGTAGCAGATGGTAGGAGGTCGCCATGTTCAGGAAATAACAATAGAGAAATAAAACAACAACAACAACAAAAACCCCACACCAAGTTATTATTATACAGAATCTAATTCCATTTTAAAAATTCCTTGTTTTATACCATAATAATTCCTTTTGCAGCATAACAGCCAACTTGCATACGCTGCTAACTTTTTTATTTTGAAGAACAATTGTCATGTGTTTCACCACATTTGCAGCATATTGCTGCACTATCCACTGGAGTTTTTGACACACATCACATTTGGCTTTGTTGCTGTTTAGTGGAGCAAAAAAAACCCACTTCAGACTGTTTCCCCCCCCCCCCACTATAAGAGAATGGTGCTGCCATGAACATCCAGTCTCATTGTCTTTAACAGTTTCCCAGCAGGCCTGTGTGCATGTGAGGAACAAAGGAGAACGGCTGGAGGAAAGAGGAACAGTCGCCTCTGAGCTACAGATTAAGTGGTTTTTCTGTTGCTTCCTTCTCAAAAGGAAAAGTCAGAATCAGTAGTGTCATCTAAAATATCTGCTCAGTTCTACTGCATGTAGAAGCCGAACCATACAGGGAGAGCGGAGATCAAAACGATCAGGATGAACACGCAGAAATGAGGAATAAAACATTTGGGGTGTGCTGTTATAGGGAAATACAATGCCCTCTGAGAGAACTGGAACATCATGGCCAATTCTGGTGTTTTTGATGTACACTGAAGACATTTTAAAAGAAGAACATGAGACGATAGATCACAGTTTCAGCCTTCATTTGCTGATATTACATCTAGATGTGTTAAACAACTTAGAACATGGCGCCTTCCAATTACCCAGGTGTTCCCTGTTAAATTGATCGTTTAAACAATCTACCCTTGGTTTAAGCCCTGGGTTTTGGGTATGAAGACTGCATTTGTTGTTAAAAATGATAAACCAACATGAAGACCAGAGAGCTGTCTGTGGGAGAAAAGCAAGCAATATTGAAGCAGAGAAAAGAGGGAAAATTTGCAAATTGGAAAAGAAATATAGAGATGAGATGATAACCAAGATGAACCTCTACCAAAGTGATGGAAAGGTCAGAGTGTGGGGAAAGAAAGGATCTGCTCATGATCCAGAACATACGAGCTCATCTGTGAAACATGGTGGAGGTAGCGTCATGGCTTGGGCTTGCATGGCTGCTTCTGGAACATTCTCACTGATCTTTATTGATGATGGAACTCATGACGGTAGCAGCAGAATGAATTCAGAAGTTTACAGGAACAATCTGTCTTCCAATTTACAGAGAACTGCATGTGTAAATGTGGCCCAAATGATTTGCTTCCAAGAATTAAATAGCAAGTATAAGTATTATCAATTATATCTTTGAAAGTTCCTACTTTGAACTCAAAGCTATCATTTACCATTCACACATGAACCAATTCAAAGCTGCCATTATTATATATTCATATTCATCTCTCCAGAGAGGTGATAATTGAAAAGCTGAGGCTTTTCAAATGCTCCAGTTTCACATCAGGATCACAAAAGGCTTTAAAAAACGGGGGAAAGCATTTCATACTGTACGACTTGTTTTCACCTCTGTCTCTCCACTAATACAAATTGGAAATACAAGGGTGGGTGCCATTTAATTTGGTTTATGGGTTTTATATGCTCATGGAAAGCTAGTTGGAAAGCATTAGTGATTTTTTTTTCTACTTTATGTTTGGTAAATTAATTAGCTCCCTTCTGCTATGTTGGGATTTTTTGTTTGGTCTTTTGGCATTAGTCTATCAAGCTGTTATTCCATGGTGGTTGGAGAAAAAAAAAAAAAGATAATAGCCTAAAATAATTATCAAGCATCATCCTCAGAGTGTTTTATTACCATTCCAGCACAGATTCTCAGTCTATTTCTACAAATAGTGAATGATGGGAAGTTTTATTTGGATGGTGCGTTGTCAAGGATACAACGAGAAAGCCGTTTTAGGCCAACGCGAATAAGACATATGCGTACAGATTATTTTTTCTGTTTGACCAAAATGGCTTAAATTTGGTGTCAGGATGCTTTGTGTCACTGTCTATGCAAATCTCATATTTTGTTCTTCATAACATTCAAATCTGGGGGATTTGGATGCCAAGTCAACATCTTGAACTCTG